>NC_081419.1:50664510-50735627 GCF_949786415.1 Peromyscus eremicus
TATTGGGACTTTTTCTTCTGATAATCTGACAGAGTAGAAAAATGCCTATGTTTGAAGATTTTATAGTCAAGTCTTCCCTTTTGAAATCCTTGTTAGCAAGTACAAAAATCATCTATTCTTGCTTCTAATCATAGTCAAATAGACTATACCTGAAAATTATTTGGAAATTTTATTTTAAAGCAAGGAAGACATAACTATGAAATTCAGTCATATAGGCTATTAAGTGCCATGCAAGTAGCAGGTATTGAACTTTACAGCTTGAATATGTAGAACTTGCTATTAAATGAGACCCTTTATCCCAGTTACATCCATTAAGATCATTTGAGTTACTAATACTTCTGTTAACTTGATTCTTTTCAGTGATATCATTATGTAACAAGAGTTAAAACTTTTTTCTTATTTTCTTTGTTCTTTGGATGCCTCAATATATAATAACTAGAGTAGTAGAAGAATAGCTATTAATAAATTCACCTTTATAAAATTGTAACATGCTGTGTATTTAAAAAAAAACCAAGCGTACTTATTAAATTACTTTCATGGGCATCTCATAAAAAAAGAGAGGTCCTGTTTGATTTGGTGTGAGGGAGGACTATTTCTTCTACTATTTGGAAAAGAGAACCTGAGAAATGAGAGGAAGTCCTGTGTAGAAAATGTGTTTTTCCCTATAGTTTCTGTTTTTGCCTAAAACAAAAACAACCAAATACTTTTAAAGGGATAACTATGAAATATACCGTAAAGTATAATTTCTCATTCAAAATAATAAAAATATTGACATTTGATTCATCCGGTATATAAAGTACCTTAATTCGTATTATAAATAGATCGGAGTGAATTTGGAGATTTATTCTTGTGAGAAGAAAATATCTTGTAAGCCTTGTGCCTCTGTTAGAAGACCACAGCAGCCTTGCCCATCGGCGGGCCTGCTGCCCACCCCGTTCTGTCTTGGAGAAAAGTAATGTCGCTGCGGCACAGTGGCTGCAGAGGTCCGGGTGAGAGAGGAGGAGCCTCGGCTTGAGCAGACATAGCATGCACTTGGTGGTGGGACGCTCAGGGGTCATTTTGGTCATTTTCGCTATACGGTTTTCATGCAGATCTGAGAAAACTATGGTCTTCCTTGGGTACTGTAAGAAATGAGAATATCCACCATAAAGTGGCTTTGCTGGAGAGAATGTTACTAATGTGGATATATGTGATTTTTTTTTTCTTTTATGGCGCATGGAGGAGCAGAACACATGGTCTTATTTTCAGCTATGGATGTCTTTGCAAAGTTGTGACTGTTCATGCTGATGCAATATTGCAAACCATTAATCCTCTTTCCCTCTTGTACGAAAGGGATGCACTACTTACACATGGAGGCGCCAGTCAAGGTCATCCACAGAGACCTCAAGTCAAGAAACGGTAAGTGGCCACACCTCTTGATCTTACTATTTTACTACAGTTCACATGCACCTGCAAATCAAATCAGCATGACGCTTTACGTGGTTTTGTAACTCATTGTTGGGCTACATTCTACCATAAGAACATTTTCACTATCAATAAATAGCAAAATCTGTATGTTATTTGAGGAAGTGTCGTACTGTGTGAGCCTAACACGGGACAAAGACAACTGGATTGCTTATGGTTTTTGTTTTTGTTTTTTTAACACATCTGTAGCTAGAGATTTCCTGCCTGGCCCACGGTCAGGGCAAATCTCTCTCACCTGCCAATCCCACAGCCGCTCAGACCCGACGAAGTAAACACAGAGACTTATATTGCTTACAAACTGTATGGCCGTGGCAGGCTTCTTGCTAACTGTTCTTACAGCTTAAATTAATCCATTTCCATAAATCTATACCTTGCCACGTGGCTTGTGGCTTACCTGCATCTTCACATGCTGTTTGTCATCATGGCAGCTGACAGTGTCTCTGACTCAGCCTTCCACTTCCCAGCTTTATTCTCCTCCTTGTCCCGCCTATACTTCCTGCCTGGCCACTGGCCAATCAGTGTTTTATTTGTTGACCAATCAGCAACACATTTGCCATACAGAACATCCCACAGCAAACATCTCTGATTATTTCCTTAGGATCTTTTTCTAAAATCGGCATTGGCAGGTCCAAGTGTGTAGTCATGTATTGTACGTCTCCTATTTTTAGATGCTCCCTTCTGCCAGCAATTTTGAGTTTTATTTCTGAATTATATGGTATACATCTTTTGGTCACTCATGCCCATATTACCTGGAGTAGTGCCCCAAATGACCAGCATGCTTGAGAGTTCAGAATGTAAAGGCCTTTCTTTCTTCTTTCTCTAGTCTGTGCTTTCTATACTTTATGAGCCTATATTTATCGTTTGGAAAGTGAGCGTCTTAAAATAGCTCCCTGGATTAGGCGCTACCTTCTTCCATTACGTCACTTCAGAGTTATCAGAAAGGCAGTAGGCCTGTTTAGCTTTAGCGGAGCTAAGTAGGCATCCGAGTTTGCTGCCTAAGAGAAGAAAGAAAGCAGGCCTTGCTCTTGGTTGTTTCTACACTGTCCAGTGAACTTGGTAGGGCGGGAAAGCATTTATTCTTAGAAATTTAATATCACTGCAGCTAAAACGGAAATTTACCAACAGTGTGAGCCTTAGACTGGGGGGTGGCAGCAGGTGGCCAGAGAGCCCGGGCAGGGCCCCAGGTGCTCTGCCCCACTCGGGACCTGCAGGCCCAGGTCTGACAGGTGATGAGCAGGAAGGGCAGGAAGTTGTAGGCAGCTGCCACCATCAGGAATCCAGGCCCGCCCCTCCTCACCTGGTTGGCTGGCTCTACTTAGTGCCACACCCTTTCCATCCTCGCTTGCTCTTTGGTTCTTCTGGGACAGACATACTGTGATACAGAGCTGGCTAACAGGAAGTCATTAGAAAATCATCTCTAATCGGGTAGGAAGTAGCAGGCTTTTATGACTAAAATTTCAGTTCATGCTATTAAGCTCAATATAAACAAGTTATTTGATTTTTCAAACCCATGTACTTAGCATGAAGGCTGTACAACAATGCCCAGTTCCTCATTTTTAAAAAATTACAAGTGATGTTGTTAATGGGAAACATTAACATGAAAAGATGATCAGATCAGCCTAACTTTGGCAATTTATTTTTACGGGGAGGAGTGAGACTTCATTTTCCGGAGTATTTTTGAAAACTTAAGTTAGGGGCTGGCCAGATGGCTCAGTGGGTAAAAGCACTTGCCACCAAGCCTGACCACCTGAGTTCGGTGCCCAGAAGCCACACATTAGAAGGAGAGGATTGCCTCCCACATGTTCCTCTCGGATCTCCATGTGCTGCCCATGGCCTATATGCACCCACCCACATACACAAAATAAGTAAATAAATGTAATAAAAATCAAAACACATTACTAGTGTATGTGTGCGTCCAGTGTGTATTAGTGTACATGCACATGCTGTGGTGTGCTGTTGATAGGCAGGGACAACTTCCTGCAGTCAGTTCTCTCTGTCCACCTTTATGCATGGGTCTCTGGGGTCCAGCTTAGGTCGCCAGGCTGCATGGCAGGTGTTTTTATCCCCACTGAACCATCTCTCCAGCTCCCATAGTAAGTTTTTTTCTAATGTTATTTTTTAAAGGAGCACTTGCTAATCTTCCATTAAGAAGGAGGAATAGGGAGATATTTTAAGAATAGAATATAATAGCAATATTTATTTACATTTTTCTCTGCAAAAGTATGCAGCTCATTCCTCCCAACCATACATTTACTTTGAGGCTATTTTTATGTATTAGATCACACAGAATATTTTCTTCAGTTATCAAAATCACTAGGAACAGCTGCCGTATTGATGATCTACCATGCTCAAACACTGGGTGGCTTACTAAATAAATCCCAGAAACCCTCTTGAGGCTTCAATCCATAAGCTTCTCTCTTGTCTTCCCACTCCCATAACAGTCCAACTTCTGTGTCAATGCTCCCAAGCTGATGTCCACTTTGAAACTGTTTATTAGAAATATCTGAGAGCCGGGCGGTGGTGGCGCACGCCTTTAATCCCAGCACTCGGGAGGCAGAGCCAGGCGGATCTATGAGTTCGAGGCCAGCCTGGGCTACAGAGTGAGTTCCAGGAAAGGCACCAAAACTACACAGAGAAACCCTGTCTCAAAAAACCAAAAATAAATAAATAAATAAATAAGTATTATGTCCAAACTGCCCCTCCCATGTCCCCCTCCTGCCTTAGCAAGCTACTCCTCCGTTCCCTTTCTTGGAGAGTGCAATATCAGTGCCTTGTTTCCTTCACTGCATTTGTATGAAGCAAGTATCTTAACAGCCATTTGGAGCAGCACCTTGTGGAATTAAGTATTTTAAAATGTTGTCTCCCTTATACAAACTCTCAAATTCAGCAAATATACCTTTTATAATATAAAATTCTCTGTCTCTGTCTATCTCTCCCTGTTTCTTACTCTCTGTCTGTGTGTGTGTGTCTCAGTCTCTCTGTCTTTTTGTCTGTGTGTGTGTGTGTATGTGTGTGTGTGTGTGTGTGTGTGTGTGTGTGTGTGTGTGTGTGTGCGTGCGCACTCGCGCATGTTTGGAACAAGATCTTGTTATATATCCCTGACAGGTTTGGTTCTTGCTATATAGCCCAGGCTGGCCACAAACTCATGGTAGTCCTCCTGCCTCAGCCTAGGATTTCAGGCACATACTACCATGCCCAGCTTATACTGTGAAGTTAGAAATGTAGTGATGTCAAAATTAGAAAGATGAAGCTCTGCTTTTCTTCAGTGTAAGACAATTCAAACAAAATGGTTATCGTAATTTCTCTGTGTTCTCTTTCAGTTGTTATTGCTGCTGACGGAGTACTGAAGGTAAGGCTGTTTCCTTTCATCTGGAGAAAATTGTTCATTTCTGACGGAGGTCTCGTGACTGATAATCTCTCATCAGAGCTGGGTAAAAAGCTGATGTTGGTTCCTGTGTCCTCAGATCTGTGACTTCGGTGCCTCTCGGTTCCATAACCACACAACACACATGTCCTTGGTTGGAACTTTCCCATGGATGGCTCCAGAAGTTATCCAGAGTCTCCCTGTGTCTGAAACCTGTGACACATATTCCTATGGTGTGGTGAGTGTGTTTCCTGTTTCTTGTTCACCAAGGGACATACGAGGGGCAAACAGCCTAGAGAAGCTTGTGTCTGAGACAGGAGGATCACCTACAGTGGCGGCATAGGGGCAGAGCTTTCTAGTTGTCACAGTGTGTGCTTTGATCACTTGTGACTCCAGTTATCTGCCCTGCGTTGAGAAGAACCATCACTGCTTCCAAGAAGTGAATAATGCAGAACCTGATCAATGCTCCCCCACTCCCGTCATCTCCCCCTCCCCCCAACACCCAACCCCCCCCCCAAATGCACTGTGCGGGGTGGAAATAGACTGTAGAATAGCTGTGTAACTCACTGATCCTGCGGGTCTCATGGAATACACTGGATTTCTAATAGACTGCCCACATGGTGTGTAGCTGCCAATAACTGCCAAATGAGCCAGGCTTGTGCATGTCCAGAACTATAAAAGAACATGTAGTCAGACCAAGTGAGCCAGGCTTGTGCATCTCCAGAACTATAAAAGAACATGTAGTCAGACCAGATAACCTTACCCCAGGTCTGCTGCAAGTCCTACAAAGACATGTGTTGAAGTTTGTTACCGGAGAATGACAACCGATGGGAACAAGGGTAGATAGAATGTGGGGAGGAACCAGGTAAGGAAGGATCCTTTGCGAGGAAGAAACTTCTGGTAGGGTAGCTCCTGGTGCAGGAAGGAATTCTTTCTGGCCCCTTTTTTGAAGATGTTTTTTCCCTAAAATGTTGTACATGCTTTATCTCTAGATCTCGTTACCATCTAGGCCACATATACCCTGTCCCCATTTATATCACCTTGCAAGAGGGACACTTCCATTGTAAGAACTAGCTCATGCCCCCTTGGCATACCCTTCTTCCTGAGGGAGGCAATGGCCAGAGAAGGACCACATGTCAGGCACGCCCCTTTCCCCTGTCAGTCTGCTGGCTTCCCTCTGTGTGGGGACTTCCCAGTTGTCTCGTGCTTCCGAAATCATGAACTTCTTATGCTCAGGTGAATTTTGTTGGCTATTGAAAATAATTTCAAGAATAGGTATATTTTTAGCTAAAGTCTAGGGTTTTTGTTTTTGTTGGTTTTGTTTTGTTTTCTGAGACAGGGTTTCTCTGTGTAGCCCTAGCTGTCCTGGAACTCGTTCTATAGACCAGGCTGGCCTCAGACTCACAGAGATCCATCCTTACACCTCTGCCTCCCAAGTGCTGGGATTAAAGGCGTGTGCCACCATGCTCAGCAAGCCTGGGGTTTTAAAGGATGACACTGGCATCCACTTTAAATGTCTAATTCCCCTTCATTCTGAACATTTCTAAGAATGGAAACCACATTACTACTGAAAGTGAAGAAATAGTTCTCATTGATAGAAGGGGGGAGAAGCAGAGCCATAGTTCCAGAGGACACGAGCTTCTGAAGTGGCATTCTGTGTCAGGGGTTATTACAGTGTAATTGTCTCACACTCATTTGGAAATTCCGAAAAGGGGAGCTTTGTTACAGTTGAAGACTTTTTGTGCTAGGGCTTAGCTGGGAGGTGGAACACTTGCCTGTCATACTCAGGCCCTGGGTTCAATCCCCAGTACTACAGAAGGAGAAAAATGAAGTCTTTTGTGAAATTGTTTTCTCTTACCAAGTTACATTCCTTTATTCGGGAAAATGACGGCTTATTGAGTTAGTCTCTGGGCTGGACAGCAGCGCGGGCGGATTGACATTCCACGTAGTGTGTCTGGCAGTACCAGGACCTCACTTCATGCTGTTGAATAGAAGCCAGTGTGCTTTTGCAGTAAGGGACCAGGCAGCCATGGCTTCAGCTTTGAGGGTGCTTCCATGATGGCAGCTGAGGCTGCTCCGAAACTCCTTAAACCTGACAGAACCACTCTGGGCTTTGTAGCAGGCCATCCTCTGCAGACCCTTCTACGGAGCAAGGGGGTTCGGGAAGACGTCAGAGTGGCCGAAACATGTGGGTCGTTTGACCATAGTCTAGCTGGTCATGTGACTGAGCAGGAGGCCAACTCTCCTTGCATGTGCAGGTGTATATGAAAATAGAGAAACGTAGCCGGGCGGTGGTGGCGCACGCCTTTAATCCCAGCACTCGGGAGGCAGAGGCAGGCGGATCTTTGTGAGTTCAAGGCCAGCCTGGTCTACAAAGCGAGATCCAGGAAAGGCACAAAGCTACACAGAGAAACCCTGTCTCAAAAAACCAAAATAAATAAATAAATAAATAAATAAATAAATAAATAGAGAAACGTACTTAGACAGTAATGGCTTTAAATTAGCTTGCACAGTTTGTTAGTCAGATGGTTTGAGGCTTATTTTCTACTCCAACAGTCCATTATTGTATTTCCTTTGACAATTCTCCCCAAGCCTTGGAATTTCCCTATTGAAATTTTTGACCTAAAGTCACAGCTATGAGTTATGTATAGAATAACCTTTTAGTTTCAGCATTACTGCATTTATGAAAATAAAGTCTGTATCACTTTGTTTCAAAAGCTTCCAGATGCCTGGACTTGATATGAAATGTACTGGTCTGCCTTTCCTTAAGACTGTACCCTTTTGGTGCCTGTAGCCAAGAATTAATGCCTTTTCCCCTGGAAACCATAGCTGCTGAGCCATGACTTCTGATACTGAGCTAAGATCTCTCCTGTGACTTTAAATCCCTTTGGCAGTTCTCACTGATCACTTCCTTAAGCACAGTCTGAAGCCATCTTTCCAGAGCTGTAGGTTTTCCATTTGTTCAGAAAAACCTTTCACTCCAGAGACTGGCCACCGCTTTTGGGAGACGGATCTCTGCATTCACACAGGAGGTCTTCCATCTACATGTGTACCACCCTGCCTGTGTGTGCCTTGGTTTGGCTTCCTTGGGGGGAAGGATGGTTTTGTTCTGTTTTGTTTGTAAGTCAAGGGCTCGCTATGTAGCCCTGGCTGACCTGGAATTTCCTATGTAGGCTAGGCTGGCCTAGAACTCACAGAGATCTATCTGCCTGTTACCTAACCTCTGGTATTAAAGACATGAACCATCCTGCCAGCTAGGGAAGGGACTTAACAGGAACTTAAGAAACCATTTCCTAAAACACATCCACACTGCCAGGATTACACTACACCACACACCAGGTGCAGCTTAGAACCCCGACTGTCCCGTCCCCTGACTGTGTAAGTCTCTATTCCAAATTCATGCAAGAGCCTTCCTGCCCTTGAGTTGCAGAAATAAAAATGTTTCCCTGTCTCTTCAAAAACAGCTTCTAGGAGGCTGAAGAGATGGCTGCTCCTCCAGAGGACCCCAGTTCAGTTCCCAGCACCCACATGGGGTTAACTGTCTGTAACTCCAGTCCCAGGGGATCCGATGCCCTCTTCTGGCCTCTGCAGGCACTGCACACATGTCATGCACAGACATACCTTCAAGCAAACAACATAAAATAAAATAAATATACATCTCAAAACAACAGCAAAGCCAGCATCTGGGCCCGAGAAATGGCTCAATGTGGGTCATGGTGTTTTCTGGGAAGCCTGAGGAACTGAATTTAATCCCTAAGATAACCCACATGGTAGGAGAGAACAGATTCTCACAAGTCATTGTTGTCTGACCGCCACATGCATAAAATAAGTAAAGATAAAAATCATCTTCTGCTGTTAGTTTCTCTTTAGGTGAAGTTTGGCTGAGAAGCCTGGCAGGCCTCACAGAGAACTCTGTCAGCAGAACTCCAGTTAATTTAGTGATGAGCATGCATTATTGCGTGTAACACTGTCCCTCTCCTTCTGTTCATTCTAAATAAGCATCATCCGTGCAAGGGGAAAAGCCAAGGCTTGCTCTCCAGAACCCTTTGTTTTAAACAAACAAACACGAAAAGCCATTGTGAGTTCCCAGTGGGTTGGACACCAGAGAAAGAGAGAGGGTAGTTGTTCCCGTTGAGGCCATGTTAGGCACAGGAGTTTGTGGTCCTCAAACTTCAAAAATGGCATCAACCTAAAAACAACAGTATGCTTATGCAGAACTGTGGTGTCCCTTCAAAAGGAGGAGCATCCTTCTAGCATAAACCATCCCAAAGTTCATGAAGAACACAGGCATCAAAGTGTTGGTTTTTGAAACTCACCCAAAAAAAGCCAAGACAGGTTTTTGCTTTTTGCCTTTCTCGACTGATAATCTTGTGTTGCTCTTAACACATGGCAAGACTACCAAGCCTTGCACTGCCTTCAAAGAAACTCCTGTTTCCAAGCAGTGCTAGGCAGGCAATTGTCCTTTCCCTGTTTTACAAGAAAGGGGTGTTTGTGCACCCCCAGAAGAATGTCTCCTGAAAGATCGGGAGTATGTTGAGTACATGATCTGCTAAAAAGAAGATCCCAGATGACTGGCAGGCCAGCCTTGGGAGAACCCACGGCCTGTCGCCCTCCCCGATGCCAAGGGTTACCTTCCTAGGAGCTTCCAGCCAAAGCCCGCTTGGACTGCGCTAGCTTAAGAGGCAGCCTCTGCAACTTGTCTGGAGCCCTGTTCCAGAACCAGCCAGGCTCAGGTAATGGCTTCCTATTGTTTGTGAGAGAAAAGGCAGACACACACAGTCTCATCCAAGTTTCTGCTCTGTACACGGAAAATAGAAATTTTCCTTGCGAGTGCAGTTGGCTGGGAGGACATCTCGGTATACAATGAGTTGGAAAATATTTTCAAGGTGAAAGATCACAGCAGTGTTTGGCCTGCGTCCTCGGAACTGGTATTTTAAGGCATCGGCTTCATGTATTTTTAGACCTCCGAGTGACTTCCTCAACAAACTTACTTTTTTTGTGCCAAATGTCATTTTTATTGAACGTAGAAAAAAGCCATCCTAGCTGGTTCTGCCTTCGTTTGGGTACATTCCCAAATCTGGGGAATTAATAAAGGGAAATCATGGGAGGCGTGGAGACTGGAACCAAACAGAAGACCCATGTGGGTTCCAGAACTTGAGGCTTCTGGCGGTGAGCTCCTCGGTCTGCACGGTTTTGAATCCCTCAAGCACCTCCTCTGGCTGTCGTAGCTATTCAGAGACACAGACGGGGGACGCTGGCCAGTTGTTTCTGGGTTATAACTCTTACTTTATTAGACTTTTGGTATTCTCCAGGTAAGCATTTTGGTCTAAAAAAAAATGGAGAAGAGGTACCTTGTGATGCTATTTCCTCAGACTCTTGGGGCTGCATTTTACTCTGTAGAATTCAGGCAGATTCTGCATGTGGACACACATTTGTGTGTGTGTTGTGCTTGCCCGGCCCCCAGACTATGAAAGGGGGAGGCGTGAGTTGTTCACCTGAGTGTTTGGGGGCCTGGAGCATCTGACTTCTTTGCCATTGCCTCCTTATTTCCATTTTCGTCAGCAATGCCGAATCGATCCATTCCCCGCTCTTCACTTCCTTTCCTCCTCTGTCCGCAGTACCAACAGAGTGTGGTCACCACAGCCGGTTAAAGGACTTCATTTCCTGCTCGGCCTAGCTCTGCCCCCTCCCCTGCCCAGGCAGGGTGGCAGGGTGACTCCATACCTGTGCTACCTCCTGCCCTCTTTCCCTCCCTCCCAGCCAGTGCTAGAATCGTCCCCTCTGGGATGCCCCTTACCTTTCCTAATCACTCGTGTGACTCACATAGAATTATTCAGTAGCTCTTCTGAAGAAGTACCTTACACACTTGATTAAAAGCCTGAAGAGGCTTCGGGATTTTTTTCCCCTCATGCTTGAGGAGCATCTGCCAATTTCCCTGATTTTCTTGCTAATTATCTTCGTATTAGCCAGCATTCATTTAACATGTTATAGCTTGAACAAGACAGCAGGCTGGCTGAGGCTGTGATGGGTGTACAGTTAAAGGCTTACAGGACTTACTCAACCCGAGCCTTGCCCTCCAGCTGGACCCTGTGTAGAAACAGACCTTGGAGTCTGCAGCCAGGGAGAGCAAACACTACTGTGCAGAGTCGTCCCAAGTCTTCCTTGGCTCCACACCTACCGCAGAGCCTGCTTTGTTCCTGCTAGCCCTGGAGTTTCCCCATCCCTAGAGTCACATGGGACCAGAGCACAGCCTCTGAGGAAGGAAGCAGCTTGTATCCTTGCTGTAGCTGGTATCTCCCTCGGTAGCTGAGTGTCTGTAGGCAAGTTGATCTGACTTTCCTAGACACCCATTTCCTCACCTGTAAATTGAGGATAATATTTGAGGCTTGATAATGTTCAAGGGGACACATGTAATGGAGATTTGGAGCATATTAGGCCCTCAATAAATTATAGTGGTTGTCATATTATGGTAATTAGCAAAATTAGAATTGCCTTTGTGCTTTGCGAAGTACTAGTAGACCAAACTTTGTGGTGTCGGGCTGGCATGGTGACACATGCCTGTAATTCAAACTCTTGGGAGGCTGAGGCGGGAGGATCCTGAGTTCAAGGCTAGCCTGAGCTACATAGCCAGACTCTGTCTCAAAAAACATTTTTTGGTGTCTATTTGAATAAAAAGAGACAGCAATTGGGTGTTCAAATTCCCATCAGTCAGTGTTTCAAGAGAAGCCAACGTCTCCATCCTGGCACTAGCTTGCTTTCCTTAGCATTTCTATTGCTGTTCATTGCCACACTTGAGTTTTACACACAGTTGGGGGCACATATTCACTCATGTACACAATCAGCCTATATGTGTATTAAATGTGTGCTATACTTTAAAATATGGCATAATATATGTATGTAGAAATGGATCCCTTAGACTGACTCATTCTGAGGGAAATTTGTCCAAACCACAAAATCTAAATGTTATAATTTTACAGATATCTGCCAGTAAGGGGCAGATGAGTTTGCTAGTGATTTGAACTGGAGACTTTGTTTTTTTAATGTGGTCATTATTGAACCTTTAAAAACTGTGTTGAATTCCTGGTTACTATCTAATTAAAAAATGTATCTGAGATTCAAGGCAAAAAAGACTGCTCTCTAACAAAATACAAAACCTAGTTTGTGGGAATATGTGAAAATCCCAGTGAGTAAAAAGATCAAGTTTAATCACTAATTTAAAATCTTAAATGTAGACACTCCAATTCCTAAAACAAGTTTTTTCTTTATATACAAAGAACATGAAAGTATATAACATATGGTAGAAGTCCTATGTATGCATACATACATACACGTCTAAGTTTCTACAGAAGGTTGGCTACCTCTAGTAATTGGATACAATTAAATGCTAGCTACGTTTTCAGTAATATACCAATATAAAGTACCAGAATAAAAATTCCATTTTCTTTTTGTTACAGGTTCTCTGGGAGATGCTAACAAGGGAGGTCCCCTTTAAAGGTTTGGAAGGATTACAAGTAGCTTGGCTTGTAGTGGAAAAAAACGAGGTAAGACTCCGTTTCTCCATTCAGGTGCATAGATCAGAAAACAGTATTGGGGTTTTGCAAAAGACTTTTTCATCTTCTTCAAATTGAAAGTAAGTTCACGCTTATGGAAAGATTAGCAGTAGGAGCTAACACAAAGGGTCAAAGTGATGTTATTCCTCATGAATGGACCCTTTACATCTAATTGTTGCAGCTTCACGTCGTGATGCTGTAGATCAAAAATTGTACAAGTACTGTACTAGTTTCTCAGTCTCAATTGTAAAACCTGGGGGTTTGTTCTTAGTGATGAAAGAAGCCATTGCGTCCAAGGTAGGGGAACAGTTTAACTGCATCTCCTGCGTTTAGGACATCTTTTTTACTGGCCGGGAGTTGATATATCTGTAAGAGACCTTCAGCTACTTCAACTTACCTCTCCCAGCAGGAGTCACTATAGTACAAGAAACTGTCGCTTAGATGAGAATTTCAAAAATAAAAGAAGAAAAAATAGTTTCAAAAGGGGGAAAAATTACAGTTTTGCCACCTACGTTGAGCACTACATTGAAGATGAGCTCCTCACTGGAATTGGCGAGGCAGTGGCACAAGTGCTGCCTTCCTCATGCAGAGTCGCTCCATTTCAAAGGGACTTCAGTGGCGTAAACACCGTTTGTGCTGGGTCCCCAGCCTCGCCTTTCTTCTGCCCACAAATTGAGGCTTTCAGCTGGTTGGACCTATGAGCCTACATCAGAGAACATGGCACATCCATATCAAAGAGAGCAACTACAATTTGAAAGGTTTCAAATTGTCACTGAAACGCACAGCCATGGAAATCTCTCAGCATAAGGACGAAGCATCCAATGTCACGGCATTAGGAGAACTTAGATGGCTTCCTGGATGGGCACGCTTGTGCTTGCAAGGCAAAACAACTTATTTCCCGGAACTTCTTCATTTCCATGTCTGTGTACAAAGGCTGAGTGAGTCCTTAAAGTAAAATCATCTCCAGAAGAATATCTAAAGACAGCCCCTTTTAGCACTTTAACAGAACTGGATTGACCCCGTGTGAGCACAGAGCAAGCTAGGTTAATCAGAAAGCCACTGTTGGCCAGGAGAAACCAAGATTCTGTCTCCGGGATCCCATTAACCCAGAGCTACCTGACTAATTTGTCCTCCACTCATTGGGAATGAGTGGCACATTGCGGTGGCTGAATTCGATGGGAAAGGGCTGCCAGCATAAGAGGTGAAAAGGACTTCCTTGCAAGACCAGGCCCCACTCATTGCTTTGCAAGAACTGTTAGGTTTTAATTAGATGATAGTCATTTCCCGTGCACTGTACAGTGAGGCCTCTCATGGGATAACTAATAGTTTGGGACATGGGGACCTACTGCTTCCGTTCTGTGTCTTTTGCCAGAGAGATGGTTGAGTGTTTACTTCAGGTTTGACGAATCCAAGTGAAGAGAGCATTGACCTTCAGCTGACCCAGAAGCAATCTCTACACTACACAGAATACTTTAGGAAAGGGGTTTAGAAAGCCACCCAGATCCTCCAAAGTTGACAGAATAATTAGTATTTTGCAATTATTTTTTTAATCTAGAGAAAAGCAGAATAGGTGCAATTCAATGCATTTCCAAAGCATTGGATATTTAAAGCTGAAGAGAATGGCAGCTTCCATCCTGCCTGAGGGCTGGGAAGCTCCCACCAACACCCCTCAAAACCCCATAGCATCACACACAAGGAAGCCATTTCCTTCTGTCCCCTACAGATCCCATTGGACATATTGTGGTGTCTCCACTGAGTGTCTCAGAGCCAATAGAGACGGCTCAAAGGCTTCCTGAACTGTTGTTCGTTAAAGAACTGGGAAGTTGAGAGACCCCACATGCTGACATAAGTTCTCTCAGCTTACCAATGAATTGAAGTAAAACTGGTTGAATTAAGGATAATTATCTGCTGCTCCCATTCTACACAGTACTTACTTGTCAAAAAAAAAAAAAAAAATGTGGCTATTAAGCCTAGATGGGATTTCCAGGGTTCCATTCAAGGTCTCTTCATTCCGTCACATCGGAGGCGTTGGCTTTCCAAACAAAATCCGCTCACAAAGTGTTACAGCAGTTCCCAAGACTGAGTTCACTTAATAACAAAACCGAGACTTGAAGAAACATAACTCATAAAACCTCTTCAGCTCCCAATATTTTATTTATCTTTACTGTTGAGTACTTTCAGTTATTGGGCTGGAGAAAGGTTTCCATATTTTCATATCTTCATTTAAATAAGAACGATGTGTTTAGACAGCCCAGGAGAGATTGTTAATGTGATCTATGTAGTCATTCTGTAACATCTCTATCCCATTAGTAGGGTTGCTTTTTTAAAAAGCTTTTTATATTGAAATAATTATGGACTCCTAAGAGTCTGTAAAACTATTACAGAGAATCCTGTGTACCCAGTTTCCCCACTGCTGATACCTTATATAGCTGCAGTGGCACCCGAGCTGGGCAGTTAGGATGGGACTGTGTTCTTAACTAGGTGGGAATCACTCTATAACCTCTCCCTCCACATAGAGCGTTCACACCGAGCTACAGGAAAATCATGCTCTCTAACATTACCTCTGAGGATCTTTGCTTCTTCCTCTTATGGAATAAGGCTTTTGACTAATCATTTTTTTCTGATGTTAACCTCTATTAAAAATAGATTCATAAACCCTTGTTACACCTTACCAAGTGAGCAAGTGAACCTTACAGAAGGCATGAGCTTAAGAGGGTACTACTAAGAACTGTTTTTAATATTCCTAGGAGATACATATATTTGCTTTCTTATTTCCATGAAAATCAGTAGGCCTTCAGAATGTTTTAGAGTATAATTTCTACTTTTATAAATACTTGGATTCTTGTATAAAAATGTGTTTTGTTATAAATAGCAAATTAATTAATGTAAAAAATATCTTCATAAAACTTTAAATTTAATTGAGACCAGTGGGATAGCTCAGCAGGTAGAGGCACTTGCTACCAAACCTGACAACCTGAGTTCAATTCCCGGTACCCACCTGATGGGAGAGAACCTGCATCCTCAAATTGTCTTCTCACCTCAACATGCACACCACAGCACAGGTGCACTTTTACACACACACACACACACACACACAATCAATTAATTAATTAATTAATTAAAATATATTTTATGTACAAAATTTTTTAAACTTAAAATTCAATCTACTACTCTAACTTCAGAAAGATAAAAACTTAAATATTTTCACATCTTATGTATAAAATGGTGCAAAAAAAATTTTTTTAAATACCCTACCTACTTTAGTTATTAGAAGACACTCTACTTTTAAATGTAAAACCTTTATTCTAAAATGTCTAAGCTGTAAGTAATGCTACCGCATAGTACAGAGATCTGGCCATTTCGGGATGTTTGGAATCATTAGGAATGCATTAAAATCGTGTAATCAGGACATAAATACTTCAGATGCTATTTTAAAGTACTTTTTAATACACCAAAGAAATCCCTTACATAAAAGTGTCTGAGTCTGTGATTAGCTGACACTTGACAGTATTAGATATTAAAAATTACCTTTTCTTTGTGTGATGTTTGAAATGTGTCTAAAAAGGCTTTCCAGTAAGAAGAGAGGACAAAAGGCCCCCAACTTCAGCCTGTTGGCATTGGCTCCATTGGTAACCACCGAGGGTTGGCTGCGCTGAGGTGCATTCGTCCAAAACCCACTCTGTTTATAGAGAGTACACGCAGGTGCATGCGTGCATCTGTAGCGTGTCCTCATTCATTCCCACCTGCCAGCCTTCTTCTGTTTTTTAAGCAAACAGCTGATTTTCCTTCAGATCTCTGTAAACAATGTGCAGTTCACAACATAGTAAAGTAACAGTTGAAACATACTGTTCCGTTCTGTGAGGTCAACAGAGAGGCTTGACATAGATTTCATTCGGTGAGGATCTCTTCATTCTGTTAACTTTATTTTGATGTGAAGATTGTGTGTGATTCTAAATGTTGACTATCAGTTTTCTTGCCCAGATGCTCATCTTCCTAGTTCTATGCATAGCTTCACCCAAATTCAGTTTTAAATTTTCTATTTGTAAAATTTATTTGGCAGACAGTTCCAGGGAGTTAAACCTTAGTGCTTTACAGCTGCACAGTTCTACACTCCACCACATCCAGCACCCCCGTACACACACACACACACACACACACACACACACACACACCCTCTGCACTGGGGATGCAGCCCAGGTTTTCCTGAGTGCACGTTGCTCTGCCACTGATGGGTCCCCAACCCCAGTGCTCTCTAAGATTGACATTGATGGCCCTTGCTTTACTGAAGAAAGCCAGAAAACCTCAGCTCACCCACGTGCATCACGCTTCAAGTCAGTATAACCCTGTAATATGAAGAATAAGTGGAAATACTACCATACACACATGCTCAGGCAAGACCTTGCTAGACAAGATGATGAGGCCATTTAAGGTGCTTAGCCTTGTGGTTAAATGGCCCTAAGGGCTGCAGACACAGCCTGATGGAGGTGAGCTGTGTTAATGACTTAGTTCCAAGACCTGCACTGTTGCTAGTGATAGTCCTTAAAATTGTAGTTAGGTTGTGAATAATGCAAAAAAAAATCACTCTCCTTTGATTTCTTATGTGTGGGCGTTGCACTCTTGGGAAGTCTGGTGTATTTGGAAACGGTTCAAAAATATTTTCTGTTTATTTGTAGCTCGGTTGGATGCCAAGTCCAGAAAACTGTAAACTTTATTTTGTTTACTAGGCTAACATAAAGCCACATGGAACATTTGTGATTTGGTGGTTTGCAAGAGAGTTCTTGATTGTATGATGCTTTATATATATTGAAGGCTGTCTAGTAATCATTTGTTTTTATGGGATGGAGGATTAAACCCAATGTCCCATACATGTCAGGCCATTTTGTTGCTGTTACTGAGTTATTGGCTGGCCCCTCAAGCCTTTTAAAACAAAAATTCCTCCTGGGGATAGGGGCATATCATGGTCTGTGAGAGAGTCTAGAGCTGTAGGGTAGGAGAGTAGGACTGATCCTCACAAGCTTTTGTTTTGTATCAAGTCCATTTCTGCACACAGGTGTGCCTGAAGGTAAAGTCATAATGAATCATGCATGCTGAATGGCACATTCAGAATTACCAGTGCGAAAATGCAGAGTGATCTTCTGTGCTAAAGATGTTTTCAGAGCTTCACACCTATTGCCAAACTCAACTTGTTTCCTAGTTACCTGGCTGGTGTGCAGGAATCACAAGCTGCCTATAAAAACATAGTAATAAGTTGGTGATGTTAGCGTTGTGTCCCAGCTTGCCCCTCTCCTGCTGTAGTTTCTTTGAGATGAGATCGCTTTGTTGCATTTGTCAGGATGAACCTGACCTTTCCAACTACCGTGATTTCCATGTGGGAAAGCGGGATCCTTTGGAGGTTTGCCAGGACAAATCTGTGCGTGAATTCTCCCGTCATATATTAATCCATGGAAGCTTTAAGTTCTGTGTCTTGTTTATGCTTTTAAATGAGCTCTCTGATGGTCCTTCAAAGGACATTTCCTTGTCTCAAAGAGTAAAAGCCTTGTTTCTTCTTCTGTTTGCCTCCCCTTTGTAGAGATTAACCATTCCAAGCAGCTGCCCCAGAAGCTTTGCAGAACTCTTACATCAATGTTGGGAAGCTGATGCCAAGGTACTTTTGTTATTGTTCGAACTTCGGAAATTTTACCTGTTTGTTTTTGAGTTTTTAACACTTGGCGTAGGGAAAAGCATTACGCAGCGAAAGTGACTGCCGAGCCTGCGCGCCCCATGACTGCTGCAGCCCCGTGTTGACGTCTCCATGTCTTGACTTCTAGATCAAGTGACCATTATCAACTCTTCCTTCTTTCAACAGCACTCTTTGGCGTTCTTGACTCAAAACACAATTTTGTTCTTTTGCTTTTAATCGTGACCACTGTGCCTTGTAAAACAGTACTCACTCTATGTGAAGCTGTGTTTCGAGCACTTTCTATTAACTAACTCTTGGATATAGGAGCTGATCTCACCCTTGGCTCACAGATGGAGAGCCAAGGCCCACACAGGTTAAATGATGAGTCAGGGGCACATGGCTTGTAGTGGTGGGGCTGAATGTGATCCCAGACAGTCTGCCATGGCTCTTAGCATCTACTCCATTGCCTTTCTGTCTAACTGAGGAGCAAGCAGAAGCTATGCTTTGCTAGAATTCTAGTGTGCACCCCCTGGGCAGTTCCAGGGGGTGTTTTTGAGCTGTCACAATAAGAAATTACAATCCTAGGCTTTCCTGCATTTATCACCCGTAAGCATGGATTGCCAATATCCTTTCCCTACAAAGATCAGCTTTAAAAAAAACACTCTTGGATACATACAGAAATAGTTATGGACAAAATGATGCTGGTCTTGAATTTGCTTCAAAACACAGTGAAGGTCAATGGACAGCAATACAAATTAAATATGATTGGAAGTGATATGTTTTGAAGCTCAATCCTAGAATATAGACATACTGTTTTGTGTATGTTTAGATTTTCATAATAAATATCATAATTTAAAAATGAGCCTCACAGATTAAATATTAAAACAATTGAGTGATCAAATTCTAGAAAGAAACAAAATTCATAATTCAAATTTGTCTAGTTTACTAGAGGTATTACAACTGATTCGAAAATAGAGGCCTTAAAAAATAACAAAGAAACCTAAAAAACATGGAATTCTTCCTTAATTTCTATCCATTTCCAGTCAGAGCCCAGGAATGAATGGGCAATGTGCTCCTTTGGTGGAAATGGCTTAGAGACAAACTGGACGTGTGGACAGAAGTCGTGTTGATTCATGCAGAATGTTTCCGGCACATTGTCCCACACTGAGAGCAAAACACAGTGCACTCCCACAGGAGCCCCGTTGGGAAGCCTCCTACCCATGTGCTTCCATTCTGGGAAGATTCAGTCGCTGGACTGCAGCCGTGTGCATCCTGCCTTGGCCCTGGCGTCCTGCAGCCTCCGGCCACTCAGCTCTGGAGACTTCCTGCAGCCTCTTTCCAAGTGGAGTCCTATATAGCTTAGTGTTACTTTTCATAAAGAATATGGCATTTGGAAAGTTACTATCCAAATTTTTATTAGTACACTGTCAATGCTGTGACAAGTTGAGTGTTCCACCCTACCCCTGTTTAGACCCTCTTTTTTCCAGTGTGTGATTTTTTTTCCTCAAAATGTGGGGTGTTAAGCATTAAGCATTATTTAAGCATTAAGCATTAAAAGGAATGTACGTATTGCAACTAATTAGGTTAAACTATAAGCAGATTTTGCAAGTTTATTTTCAAACATGTACTGTTTAAATGTTGTCACATTCCCTCTACTTCTGTGTCTGTTAAAACATATACAGTGATTTCAATAGTGTTTTCTTCCTCTCCTGCTTCATTGGAAATTTCACCTGAATTTATTTGCACTGAATTAGATTAGTGCAACCAGATCTCTAGAATTGTGATCACATTTCAGTATGATTTAATTTCTCAGTTGAAAACATGGTACTATACTAGTAAAACCCTAAGAATGTACACTTAAATTATAATATAATCACCCTATGCACATGGAATTTAAGCCCAGAGCAATACCTATAAAACTGGCGTGTCTTTAGCATGTAGGAAGTAGAACCTTCTTTAGGACCAAAAGAATCTTGTGTTCCAGCCACATGAAGTATAAAGAAAGCTTGAAACTGATTTTCCTCCTAAGTTCATGACATTTTATTTTGATAAAATTATTCCAGGCCACTGTATTTGATTTGATTGGACAGTGGCTGCAACTCACATTTCCTCACATGCTAATCTGCAGACACACCTCACATGCTAATCTGCAGGCACACCTCACATGCTAATCTGCAGGCACACTCACATGCTAATCTGCAGACACACCTCACATGCTAATCTGCAGACACACTCACATGCTAATCTGCAGGCACACTCATGGTAATCATCTGCAGGCACACCTCACATGCTAATCTGCAGACACACTCACATGCTAATCTGCAGACACACCTCACATGCTAATCTGCAGGCACACCTCACATGCTAATCTGCAGACACACTCACATGCTAATCTGCAGGCATACTCATGGTGATCATCTGCAGGCACACTCACATGCTAATCTGCAGACACACTCACATGCTAATCTGCAGGCACACTCACATTCTAATCTGCAGACACACCTCACATGCTAATCTGCAGACACACCTCACATGCTAATCTGCAGGCACACTCACATTCTAATCTGCAGACACACCTTACATGCTAATCTGCAGGCACACTCACATGCTAATCTGCAGACACACCTCACATGCTAATCTTCAGGCACACTCACATGCTAATCTGCAGGCACACTCACAGGCTTCCTTCCCTGAGCACACTCTTTCTCCAGTAATGTGCCACTGAGTCTTCCCTGACACCCTGCTAACCCTTGTCCAGACCCAGAATCAGTCTGGGTTACTGCCCTAGCTTGTATAGTGATATCCTTTCTTGCTAAATGGATTGCAGGCTCTGTGAGGGAGTGTGTGTGTGTGTGTGTGTGTGTGTGTGTGTGTGTGTGTGTGTTTCTGTAGCACTTGGCAGCCATAGAAAGTAGATGCAGAAGCCGGATCACAGTAAATTTTCTGAGAGGTATATTTTCATTCTAGGGCTTAAAGTTGATGCCGTCCTATGGTATATGGTCTATGGTATATGTAGTAATTGGTTAAAGTATTGTATTTCCCTTTTCAGTCCTTAGATTTTAGAGCATTAACACTTAGATTACATTATACAGCTTCCCTGTAGGGCTAGTGTTCTTGTGCAGGGAAGAAGAGAGACACATAGGAAAAACGTGGCATTGTGTGAGTGACAGAGCATACTGGTGGCCTAAACCATATGCTCAAAATATTTTATTGGAGTTGGGAAATGTAACTTAGTTGATAGAGTACTTATCTAATATGCACAAAGCCCTGGGTTCAACTGCCAGCCCTGTGTAAACCAAGAGTGGCTGGTCATGCCCATCATCCCAGCACTAGGGAAGCAGAAGCAGAAGATTAGAAGTCTCTATAGGAAGTCCAAGACCAGCCTGGGATATTCAAAACCTATCTCAAAAATTAAATTATGTGGATGTATGCCTAGTATGTGAATGACAGTAAGAACAGAAAGATGAGTATTGGCTTGTCTTAAAATGGCTTCCCTGAAGCTGATGATTAGAGAGAAGTTGGTATCATACTCTACAAGATTTAAAAAAAAAAAAAATGAAGTTTAAAGCATAGCCCAGGTTCTGTGACCAGCTTCCTGTGTAAGGCTGGATAATGTATGCCTTTCTGAACTAGTTGTTCTATGTATGAAATGGAAATAGCAAATAGAGACGTAAGACGTGAAGATACTTTATAGGTGGTCCTCGTTGTGACTTCTTTTAAGATAGGCAATCTGTACACAACACTCCAGAGGCACCTGAGCCCTTCAGAGGAGCAGCCATGGGTCCTAGCAAAGTACTGTGTTCTGCAGCCAGCACGCCTGAGACCATCACTGCAGAATTCTACATTGCTGAACTCCTGGCTCCAGTAATCCTCCTGCCTCAGCCTCCCAAATAGCTGGGACTACTGAAATGTACCACTGCAGCCAGCTGTGGCTGTATCTTAAATGCTCCTCCTGATAATGTATGAGAGTAAAGTCTAACTGTGATGGTAAGATTTTTTTTTAAGGGACACTTGTCATCTGAATATAAAGGAATTCAATTTTGTTTCAAGAACAGTTAAATGTAAGGGAAAATAAGTCTTTAAGAGTTGATTAGGTGGGCTGGGAATGTAGCACGATTGGTGGAATGCTTGCCTAGTATGCACAAGGCCCTGGGTTCAGTTCCCCGCGCTGTATAAACTAGGTGTGTTATACAGCCCAGTATGTGGGAAGTAGAAGGAAGATCAGGAGTTTGGAGTCATCCTCGGCTACACAGAGTTGGAGACTAGCCTGGGGTCTGTGAGACTAGGATTTTTTATTGTTGTTGTTATTGTTGTTTTCTTTCTTTCTTTGTTTAAAAAAGGAATCATTAGCTCCTGTTGCTACTTTTCCTTGCAAAACATAAATCCTATGTTTCCTGTGTTTATTTTGTAATCAGTTCTAGTGCAAAGTCACACTTCTCTTTTTTTTTTTTTTTTTTTCATTTAAAACCTGACACCGGGTGGAAGACAGGAAGATAGGAGCGAAGTTTAAAAACACAGGCTCGTTTTCATGTGTCCTAGTTAAAGCCTTTTCCTATGTTCATCAGTAACATTTCACCATGCATGCTTTCTTCACACACACACACACACACACACACACACCCCATTTGTGTATGCACACACATGTGCGTGTGCCCTTAAACAAATGAAGACCGAAGTCAATAAACATCCTCGTTTTGTATTTCTGAGCTATGGGAAAGAGCTTTTCTTAATAATGTCAGAAGCACCCAGGTCCTGAGAGCAAGCCCCCTCCACATTGTTCCTTCCTGTTTTTGTGCTCCTAAATCCAAATGCGTGTTTTAATTGCTGTAGCTGTAATTAGTTCTGAAATGGTGTAATTATGAGGCATGATGAGGAGAGAATGTGCATCATCCTTTTATTATCTTTCTCCATTTTTGTTATAACCTTTTGTCTCAGCCTTGGCTGAAGTGGAAAGAGGTGAGCATAGACAGTGCCGTTAGAGACAGACAGGGCGTGTTTTTTCAGTTGCTGCCTACAGCATGGTACGGTGTCCTGGGCCAAAGCTGCCTTCAACGTGGGATAAACCTTGAGAACAGTGATGTTACTGTGGCTTTCATTGTTTTTTTTTCCCCACACCAATTGATTTGGGAAGTTTTATTAGTCCAATAGGTTGCTAAGCAGATATTGCCCACCTACACACATTTTATTAAAAAAAAAAATGGGGGGAAATGGAAACGTTTGTGTAGTAGATAGCAGAATGTTCAAAGTGCATAATCTAGTAAGTTTTTAGTATCTCTACCACATGGATAGGTCTTTAATGACTGAAGATTTTCTTAAGGCATTCTTGGTCATATCTCAAAGTTGGACTTGGTACCTCTCTCCTTACCAACAGAAGACTACTCATTATCCTAACCTGATGCCCTGTGATTGAAAAAAATCACCCTGTCTATCCTTATGGATAACTAATGCAGATGAAGAGTTCGGCTCCCTCCACCCGTGTGATCTGATGACTGTAAACAGTCAGAACCCTGTCACGGTCACGGTGTGTGGCTGCACTTCCTCCTGCCATTTCTCCTGAAGTCTCATGGTGTTCTTTTTTCTCTTCTTCAGAAACGGCCATCATTCAAGCAGATCATTTCAATCCTGGAGTCTATGTCAAATGACACGAACCTTCCTGACCAGTGTAACTCATTTTTGCACAACAAGGCAGAATGGAGGTGGGTAGCGCCGGCCCGAGTCCCAGCCCACAGCTTCAGTGATGTGAGCCAGATGCCTGATGGACAGTCCTGGTTTCCAAGCACGGCCTGGGGCTGGGTGGAGGCTGAGATGTATATCCTTGCATCCATATGGAAGTTTCTCTGTATCAGTTGTCTTAGCATGCATCTAAGTATTTGGGAAGAGTATTGAATCATATATTCTGAAGCTTCTCTGTACACATTCTGTGTGAGGAAGCGTTAGCCTCTGTCCAGAAAAAAAAAAAAAAACAGCTATGTATCCTGTTCACCTTGCCGCTGTCTGCTAGTGCCAGGAGCGGGGAACCTATGAAAACAGGTGTTATAAACCCTGGCGAAACAAATCAGCAAAGAGAGAATTGTATTGTGTAAGTGGAAAAAGTAAATCCAAGATGAAACAGTTGGACCAGGTCGAATGACGCAGGGAATATAAATAGCCTGTTTGGGAGCTGGACCCTGTTCCTCCCCTGACTCAGCAGAGATTTGAAGTAACTTGATCCCTGCTCCTGATGTCCCAGGCAGTCACGCAATGCCCTGCGCCATCTGCTGGTGCCAAGTCAGTACTGCGTGCACTTGAGCGCCACGGGGTCTTGACTGCTGTCTGTCAGTACACTTTACCATGGGCTTTCCGTTTGATTGACACTTTACAATGGCCTTGCTTATTTTCATTCCTTTGAAATAACTACCTAATACCAGTCACTTTCGTGAATTTTTCTTGGCAATACAAAATTAATGCGGTGAGCTCCAATCTAGAGCTGAGAGCTTTTTTTTTTCTGGTCTGAAATAACAAAACCCTGGTGTGACATTGTTTCCTGTAGTCACAGGTCAAGTAATCATATCACTCCCCGTCAAACTCCCTGTGTGGGTTCCACTGCTTTTCAGACAAAGACGGAAGCGCTTGCCATTCATAAGACCATCTTGAGCCTGCCCCCAGCTTCAGGCTCCACAAAGGCACGTCCCTCTCTGACCAGAACCTCTGCAGTGCAGCCTCTCCAGCTGCACACTCCTCCGGGTCCCACCTCCCCCAGCTCCCATTAGCCATCTCAGTGACTGTTGACCTAGCTCATCTGCAAGGGAGCAACCCCCACTCCCTGGCCAGATCAGTGCCACCGAGCTCTGAGGCCACCGTGTTGATGTGCCTCAGCGCTGGAGTGCTGGAAAAGCAAACTGTTTCATGTATCTCTGTCTCCATCTTGTCCAACAGCAATTGCTCGATAAACATACGGGGAAGGAAGGAAGCAAGGAAGGAAGGCAGGGAGGGCAGGCAGAGAGCATGATGGTAGTGATGATATAAATGTAAACAACGGTGCTCTTGTACCCAGTGCATTTGCTTAGGCCGAGCCCTTAAACCTCTCCTGGTTCTGGAGAGGCTGATGTTCTCTTAGTGCAGGGCTGCCATGGTGAGTACAATGTCCCCGGACATGTGGCACTCTCTCCAGCAGCAGCCTCAGAAACACCCATGTTAAAACGTTAAACGTGAGAACACAGGTAACCATCGCGTTCTGTGCTGGCGAGCCGCATGCCGGAGAAGCAATGGCTAATAGAGCATAAACAATGAAACCTGATCCTCCCATCTGAGTGTGTAACGCAGGGGTTCCCTGAGGAAATGCTGTCTGATCTGTGAGCCAGAGGACTAGAGGGATTTTTAAACTGGGAGTATTGGTGTGTTTGAGATAGGGTTCTTTAAGGGTACCAACAAAGAAAACAAAGCAAAGTTAGTAAATTTTTAAAAAAATTGAAATTTTCTATATCCAAACACAATAACCATCCTAAATAAGTTTATAAGAGAGATGGCATACAGTTATAACTTTCTTCCCTCATGTGGTAGAACAGAGCTTCTCAGCTGTTTGGTGTCTAGGACTCCAGTTCACTCTGTGTGTGTATGGGGGGGGTGCATTATGTGCATGTGTAAGTACAGGTGCACACACGTGTACAGGAACAGAAGGAGGATGTTGAGTGACCTTCTCTATCACACTCCTTGTTCCTTGAACCAGGAGCTAGGCTGAGGGCAGCAAGCCCCAGTGACCTTCCCGTGTCTGCCCGGTATAGATGGCACTGGGGCTGTAGACACACTACCACGTCCAGCTCTGTATGTGTGCCAGGATCCCAACCCAGCTCCTCGTGCTTACACAGTAAATGCCCCTACCCAAAGAGCCATCTCTCCAGCAGCTCTAGTTCACTCTTAAAAATTACTGGGGACTCCAAAAAACTTTTGAGTAAATGAGTTAATATTTATTACATTAAAAATAGAACTGAAAAATCATAATATATTTATCAGTTCGTTTTAAAAAAAAAATAGTAAATTTGTGCCGCTGAAAAGATGGCTCAGTGGCTGAGAACATTTGATGCTCTTTCAGATGACTGCACTTAGTTTCCAGCACCCACTTCAAGAGGCTCAGATCAGATTGTAACTCCAGCTCCAGGTGACTCGATACCTTCTTCGAGCATCCACACACTTACATATATACATACAAGTGCAGACAGATATACACATACATACAAACAAAAATCCTTTTAAAACACTAATAAATTCTGTTCTGCCTTCAGCCCATGGCCCATATACCATAAAATATCTAGAAAGGTCCATGTTCTTATGAGAGTAGAAATGGCCAATTCTGTCACAGTGCCATCTTGAAAACCAGTTAGGCTTTAAGAACCCTCTGAAGTGCTCCCCTGGATCCCCAAAGATGCTACAGTGGCTGCCTTTTGTTGTTGTTGTTGTTGTTGTTGTTGTGTTTTGTTTTGTTTTGTTTTTCGAGACAGGGTTTCTCAGTGTAGCCCTGGCTGTCTTTGAAAACTCACTCTGTAGACCAGGCTGGCCTTGAACTCAGAGATTTGCCTGCCTCTGCCTCCCAAGTGCTGGAATTAAAGGCATGTGCCACCACTGCCCAGCCAGTTACTACCTTTGAAACAGCATTTTAATTAAAACAGCATTCTAATGGACATGAAAGGGCATTTCACAAGAAGAAATTGACTAGTGCTATCATCAAGTAAAATGCTGCTGCTGCTGAGGATGTGGGAAAGAGGAGTCCTTATTCACTGCTGGTGGATAGTGAATTCTTGTGGCCACTGTGGAAATCAGGATAGAATTCCTCAACAAGACAAAATGAGAACTTCCACAAGACCCAGATACACTACTCAGGTATGCACATGTCCTAGTCAGTGTTCTACTGCTGTGAGGAGACACCATAACCACAGCAACTCACATAAAAGGAAGCATTTAATTGGGGCTTGCTTACAGTTTCAGATGTTCATCATGGCAGGGAGCATGGCAGCATGCAGGCAGACGTGGTGCTGGAAGGAGCTGTGAGTTCTATGCCTGGATCAATGGGCAACAGGAAGACACAGCCACTAGGCCTGGCTTGGGCTTCTGAGTCCTCAAAACCAATCCCCAGTGACACACTTCCTCCAATGAGGCCACACCTCCTAATCCTTTTCAAATAGTGCCACTCCCTGGTGACTAAGCATTCAAATATATGAGCCTATGGGGGACATTCTTTTTTTTTTTTTTTTTTTTTTTTTTTTGGTTTTTGATTTTTTGGCTTTGGGTTTTGTTTTGTATTGTTTTTTGAGATAGGGTTTCTCTGTATAGCCCTTGCTGTTCTGGAACTTGTTCTGTAGGTCAGGCTGGCCTGGAACTCAGAGATTTGCTGAGTGCTGGGATTAAAGGCATATGTCACCACTGCCTGGCTATGGACATTGTTCTTAGTCAAACCACCACAACACACAAAGGACAGAGCAACACATCCCTAAGACACTTGCACATCCTGCACTGTACCCACTAGCCAGAAAATGTGCCCTGTCTGGTGTCCACCAGTGGACGAATAAAGGAAATGTGGTACCGTGGAATTGCATGCCATCGAGTAGAAAAATGAAGTCGTGGCATTTTCAGGAAAATGAATAGAAGTGGAAATCATTGTGTTAAGTGAAATATGACAGACACCACATGTTTTCTCTTATATGCAGAACCTGAGTTTAAAATATACACACACAAGTGCATGCAGGTATTGGTGTGTGTGTGTGTGTGTGTGTGTGTGTGTGTGTGTGTGTGTGTGTGTGTAAGTTGGCTCAGTAGGATGTGTCTATAATCCCCCTTGTGGGGAGCCAGAGACAGGAAGATCCCTGGTGCACACTGGCCAGCCAACATCGGCAAATTTCAAGTTCAATGAGAGACCCTATCTCAAAACAATAAAGTGGAGAGAGATTGAGGAAAATACCTAAAATCAACCTCGTGCTTACACACATGCACACACACACACACACACACACACACACACACACACACACACGTGCGCACACACATACACACACCTGTGCATTTATTCTCACAAGAACAGATGGTAAACCACAACACCACACACACACACATATACACAAAGTAAAATTATATGTGTATTTTTATACATGTAGGTGTGTAGGTTGCAGAACTAAAAAAAAAAAAGATTCATGGCAGGGAGGAAGGATTTTGAGTGAGGTGGGAAATAGAAAAGGCCATAGAATCAGTGTGACAAGAGAGCAGAGCAGGGACTGACTGGGACTCTAGAGCATGGAGGAGGGCAGTGTGGACAGGTAAGAACAAAGTACAGTGATTCAGATAGGAAAATACCACGATAAAACTCATTCTTTTACATGCTCACCTAACAGACTAACTTAAAAAGAAGTCAAGTGGCTAATACATTCTTTTTCTTTTCTTTTCTTCCTTTTTTTTTTCAGTATAGTTAGATGCCCTCAAAATGTACAAATGCTTTTGCCAAGAAAGTCCTACCACTATGAATTTATTGCAGAGCAAACCAATGGGACAGTTCTGACAGAATGCATGGGTGCTTGTTCAGACAGCCCCGTTTAGAATGCCAAAGCTAGAAACAGCAGTCATGTAAGGAATGAAGACTGACTTCCAAAAGCGATGTCTCCACACCCTGAATGATGCAGCCCCACCCAGGAGTTCTGATCAGTGGACCTGAGGAATGGGTTTAAAATGGTGGCTACAGTCTCGCTTATTCAAAATGACAGGATTTTAAGAATAAAACCAGTGCATATTAACCTGTATGCACATGCACATAAGAAATGCATCAGAGCATCACTGGGTCACTGGGCAATGGCGTTTTTCTATTTATCTTTTTTTTTTTCTTTAAACTTCTACATTAAATCTGGATTAATTGAATGATCAAGGTGAAAGCTGGGTAGAGCAGTGCATGCCTGGAGACCTTCCTACTCAAGAGGCTGAGGCAGAAGGGTCACAAGTTCAAGCCCAGCCTGGGCAGCATAGCAGAACCCCATCTCAACAACAGGCATGGACAAACAAATCCCACGCCTTCAAGGTGGGAAGTTAAGAGAACTGATGGTAAAGAAGGAGGGGGAATACCCTGCTCAGTAAGAGGGCACCATTTCTTAGGGGCTTTCTCGGGCCTCTCGGGAACTGAAAGAGTGCGTGGGCCTCACCTGAGCCATCAAAACTAGCTGGAGGCAACAGAGCTATGGTGACTGAACTTGACAGTTGCTTAAAGCCTCGGGGGATGATGGTTTATGATACTAATGAGCAGTTACTGTTTATTAGGTCCCTCCAGATGCCCGTGCTTCTTTTGGATTCTCTTTCTTAATCTCCACAGCAGCTCCAGTCAGATCCCAGGAGCTAACATATCCCCGAGGCCTCAACAGCCTGGGTAACTTACCTGAGCTTATCCTGTACGGCAGTGGAGCCGGAGTGAGGCCCAGGTGCCGTGACATCGGACTGCGGCCGTCAGTCATGGCAGCTGCCCATCAACATGAAGTATTCTTTGTACCCGGTTTCTTTTTAGCTCAGAAGCAGTTGCAGGGTGTGGTCATTTTAGGTTATCAATCAAGTCAAAAAGCTGTCATTCAGCATGCCACGTGCCGAAAAGAATGCTGTGGGTTTTCAGATCACCTGGTAGTGAAGGGACAGGACATTTGTGCCACTACTTACTTTGCCCCAACTTTTGTCAGGGTCCAAAGACTGTCAGCAAATAGGAGTCACAGTGAAGTGTGAGTCCAGGCATGCTGGGATGCTTGCCAGTGGTGGCCTCCTGCTGGATCTTTCATTCCACGTGGGTGGACGAAACACCTAATTCAGAAAATTAAAAGATTCTGAAAATCCTCTGTAAAACTAACTTACTAAAAGCCACTTAAACTGGGTAAGGAAAGAGAGCATCAGGTTTGATTCATGAAATCCTTGGCTGCCCCTCCCCTTGACGTAGGAGCAGTCGGAGCGGGACCTGTGTCCCGAGGCTCCAGCTTTCGATTGTGACCTCATGTGACTCTGTACAAACCTGTGGCGGAATAGTGAATGAGCTAAGGGTTGAAATGGAGCATTCAGGTTTTGCCTGTAGGCAAAATGCTTTGTTGGTTGTTTTCCCATGGTGGCCAAAGTGCTGTCGCCATGACATGCTTTTAAGAACCAAAAACAGATCAAAAATGTAATCTCCGCGATTTGAGTATTAGGACCCATCACGTGTTCATACCACAACTTTAATACACTTCTTACCATGTAATATATGAGCCATATGGATATTTTTTAAAATTGACCTGTGATTTCTCAGTGAATCTGTCTAATGAGAGAAGAATGGTTGCAGCTCATTGCCTGGAGAGGAAAATGGATACTAGTTGAAATCAACCTTGGCTGGATTTGGTTTGTGTTTTCACCGACTGTAGTTTTAGAGATGGAAGGTTATATATATAAACGCATCAACAAACGCATGTGACAGGAAGTGATGCACCCCCCACCCACCCCCACCCCCCGTTCAAAACCAACAACAAGGGGGTGCTGTCTTTTCACGTCCGTGGGTTTGGGTCATTCTCTCATGGTATTTGAGAGGGAGCAGTGCTGGGAAGCTGGGCCTGCAGGACGGACTCAGGAAGGTTCTCTTCCCAGCTGGTATGTGTTTCTGTCACAGCTTTCGGCTTACTTAACTGTTAATCTGTTTTCTACAAGGGCTCAAAATCACAGTGGCCGGAATTTGAGATGAGGCCTTGGATTTAATTGCAAGTGAAACAGACTGTGTTACCCTGACTGAAAGGACCGAGCTTCAGTGGGATCAGTCTCACTGGCGGGAGAGTTAGGACAGGCTTACCAAGCGTCACACACACACAGGCAGCCCAGGTCATCCCACCACTAAGTGTGCCGAGCTCTGCGACCTCCCTGCCACCCTATGACCCTCAGGGTAACTCCAAGGGGCTCATTCTTTTTTGTCATGGAAGTTTACTATAAGGTTTTCCACGGTGACTTTTGCTCTTCAGTCTTCCATTTGAGAAGTTAAAACAAACTTGCTTGTGAATTGGCATAACACTTTTGTCAGAAATATTAAGTTTGATTAAACTTGGATTTTATGATGAAGTCATAATTCTCGAAGATTCTGCGTTTGTGCCTTTTCTCAGAACTGCACCGTGACTTCGCCGGACCTTCATGGTTTGTCCCACGGCCCCAGGGAAAGAGAGAAGCTGCATTGTAATTTTTCTATGCTGGGGGACTGTTCATACAGGCAGGGAAGTGAAGTGTGGTTCAAATGCAGACCCACCTCCAGGCTTCCCCTTGAGCAGGGCAACTCAGTTGTCCTCCCTAAGGAGTGGAATAAGATGTCCACTTCCTCTGACCTTCCCTGGAAACACAGGGCACGTTTTGCTTAGGTCTGTTCATGAACTGAGCTCTGGGGGCCCACACTCAAGGTCTCACTGCCACCATGTGCTGTGCGGCGCAGGCTTGTCTCGGCAGCTAACCGGGAAGTCCTTTCGGGACACAGATGTGTTGTCTTTAGCCCTCCGGACTTCTTTGCATGCTTCTTGCCCCCCCCCAGCCCCCCCCCCAGGCCTTTCATCTCTCATTACGCGGCTCATGGCTTGTGTGGAAGCACTTCAGAAACCTAAGGAAGAGAACTTCCAGTTCTCAGAGCGTAAATTTAGACGTTAACACTGTGACAGCCCTGAAGGAGGAAACGTTCATGCCGAGCCGTTCTGCCAGTTTCAGTTCATGTAAAGAACAGTTTCTCTCACTGGGCAGTGTCCTGAGTGGCCTAGACATGAAGGAAAGAACTTCCTGTAAAATTATAAAGTCTAAAAGGAACTCGGAATTCTTCTGGACTAAAGTATCACATGCTTGCTAGATTATGAAGCTTGTTCGTATGGGATTCCTGTGTGTACAACCGTGTATGTCTCTGTGTCTACATGTATTCCTTGTGCGTTTTCTTTGGCTTTTTCTCTTCTGTTTGTACTATTCTGGTTTGTTTTTGTTTTATCTTATTTTATTTTATAATTATTCTTTAGATGCCTCTTTGTTTTCTAAGGAGAGATGGGGTTTGGATTTGGATGGGTAGGAGGAATCTCAGAGTGGTTAGGGGAAGGGAAACCATAATCAGAATATTGTATGAAGAAAATGTCATTTTGTTTTGTTTTGTTTTGTTTTGTGAGACAGGGTTTCTCTGTGTTGCCCTGGCTGTCCTGGAACTCACTCTGTAGACCAGGCTGGCCTCAAACTCACAGAGATCTGCCTGGCTCTGCCTCCCGAGTGCTGGGATTAAAGGTGTGCACCACCACTGTCCAGCTTGAGAAATGTCTATTTTCAATAAAAGAAAAAGTAAAGAAAAAATTACCAGTGCTTGTTAAACAGAGGAAACAGCCAGCATTGCCCAGCAGCAAGTCATGTGCTTGCTCTAAGGTGGAGGCATAGGCACAAGCCGGCCCAGGGATTCTCAGGATGAAGCATATTGTAGAACCCCGGCATCTTAGAACCACCGCCCCTACAGCCAAAGAAATTGCCAGGTTAATCAGCCTCGCTGAGCCACTCCATGGGCAAGAATGCCAGCCAGGTAGCTCGCTCTGTGTGTTACACACGTGTGTGCCATTTTCCATCCACCCATCCGATCCACAACAGATCGGTACCCATTTTGGGGGTCTGTTGTAGAAGTAGGATGAGAAACCGTGCCTTGTGAGCGGTAAAGCTTCATAAACTACAAGCAGGTACTAAATGGCTAGCCCACGATGCCAGCTCCCAACTTGTGCTACGTAGTTGCTGGTCACTCTTCAATGCTTTGTTGAAATGTTCAGAGTTTGTTTTCCCTAACTAGAAACCTCCCGTTGATTTCGAAGGATAAAGAGTCCCGCTTCTCTGGTTGGTTCCTTAGCATTTCATCTGGTTAGCGCTCCAACGGACCCACCGAGTGTCCACAGGGCCACCGGCAGTGGAGACTCACTGAGTTATCTCTCTGCAGGTGCGAAATTGAGGCCACCCTTGAGAGGCTGAAGAAACTAGAGCGAGATCTCAGCTTTAAAGAGCAGGAGCTCAAAGAACGAGAGAGACGCTTGAAGATGTGGGAGCAGAAGCTGACCGAGCAGTCCAACACCCCGGTGAGTACGCCACCTAGTGGCTCCCTGCAGCACTCAGAAGCCTGGCTGAGCATGGCAGCATGGCTAATCTCCTCCCCACCCTCCAGCTTTCCCCTGCTCTGCTCCTGAGAATTAAAGGCCTGCACTGGTAGTAAGGAGTATAAAACACCAAAATGCCACACGTTTCCAGGAAAACAAAAACCTATTTAAAAGAAAAATCCCTCCTTCTGGATCTTTCCTTAAGAACTGCTATTCTCTTGGCACATTTATATGTTAAAGTTACTAGAGTAAACTCTAATGTATGTTTGGACCGTCTGTTAGGGCCTCAGAACACTGTTGGAATGCTGCTGTTCAGCACTGCACTTAGAGGCCATCAGTAATTAATAACTGTAATTGCCAGGCCGCCAGGAATGTCTTGGGTGTGTCAGAACTTAACCACATTTTCTTTCTGAGATTGAGCTGGGCTGCTGACAGTGATGACAAGCATTAATATTCCTTATTAATTTAGTGCGATGATTATGAGCAGCATAAAATGGGGGAAAGGCTTCTCCTGGGACAGGAAGCCATCTTGCTGTACCTCTAGGAAGACCCTTGTTCTTTTCCGAGTCCAGAGGAGCCCTGGCTCTTTATCTTCTAACCTTGAGCTTAAGCTGTATGTTAAATTTTAGGTCGTGTTTCAGCATTCTTCTAGATTTTAAAGGGCAGTCACTTTCAGGAAGCAAGAAAACCTTAGGGTTGGTTTTTCTAGGATTTTTCAGTGGGCAATATTTATCCACTTAAAATCACAAGGAATGAGAGATTAAAAATAAAGTTACTGACAAAGATATCAAGAAAAAAGTTAAGTGCCCTTCACTTTGTGTTCCTCAAAGACCTTTCCTATCTAGGCAAGTCTTAAGCTCCATTGAACAACCACCATTGAGCAGCCTGTGACAGCTTGCAAAATGTTTCCCTGTGTCTAAAGAATGAGAGACTCTGTCTCTATTTCCAATTCCTATGCAGAAGCAATCTGATACCTCCTCACCCCCAAAAAGGAGAATGCATCTAAATGTTACAGATTTACCCTTTTCAAAAATGCCTTTGGTAATCCCAGGAATGCCAAGGTAAGCACTGAATTGCTGTACATGAGACTGCCAGGAGCTATTAAAAGGGTCCCTCACTTTTGTTAGTGAATCCTGTGAGTTTAACCAGACTCTCAAGAAGGGGGAAAGGGGTGAGTTTCCTGTCCAGACTGAGTTGGTACCAGTGGGATGCAGCACCCCGGCTCGGGAAAGAGCCCGGCTTCTTGCAAGCAGGTGGGAGCAGGAGCCGGAATGCACCCTTGTCTCCACAGCCCATCCGCTGAAGGCTGCGGGCTGTTTTGTTTTGCTTTTTAAGTGCGTTGAAACCTTAGCGGTAAAGCGCTGCATGGCTTGACTCCCTCTAAATGCCGTATTGTCAGGAAAACTTTCAACCGCCTATTAGAGCGTGCTTTAGAACCTTGCCTTGGCTCATTGGCATGAGTTTTGCTAAGAAATTATGGGCTGCCTTGCACGTCTTATTGCTGCGGGTAACACAGTTGTGGATTAAAGAATAAAACGCGCCAGGTGCTTAGTAGGTTGTATCTTGCGTTTTAACTCCAGAAAACTTAGTTTAAAGACAGTGCCTTGCAGGCCACCAGCTAACAATGGACAGCATGGCGCACGCTCTCCGCACGGCTCCCTCCCTTTTTACTTATGAGGCCCAAGTTTTCTTTGTTTATAATGCTTGCTTTCAACATCTCCTCTGCCTAGAGCTGGCGTTTCTAAAGGAAAGGAGTTTATGCTCAGGTGTTTGATGAGCAGCTGTTTTCTTTTATCCTCACTTCGGTTTCTAGTTGGCTTTAAACTTGACTGCTGAGAACAAGAGGGAGCTTTTTAAAAGTGGCAAAACTGGGCCTTTTTTTTTTTTAATAGGTAGCTTCATCTTAAATATAACAGCCTCACATTTGCACAACTGCATAAAAACACCATCAAATTGATTTCAGGGATACTATTTTCCTTCCTAGAACTGAAACATTAAAGATGCTTGGAAAAATGAGTTCTCCATGTATAAATAGGGATGGTGCTTATTTTTAATAGTTGTTGCAGCTTGCTGTAAAAATTTTAGAGATCAAGTCTTTTTTGAGAAGTATTTGTGGAGCTCTTTAGGGGCTAACATAATGTGAGAAGAGACCTCAGCAATTATCAAATCAGTGAGCAACAAAGTGTTCCTTAGAGTTGCTATCAATTGACAACCAATTTGAGAATTCGAGAAGGGTGGCCATAGGGAGTGAGGCCCTGCCCATGAGTAAGGACCCAAGGCTGCCTGGACCACATGACCTTGATCCAGAGCCCACCGCACCAAAATTCTCTCCTAATAGAACAAGCTGGTTTTTGGAAACTGAGCTCCAACAGTAACTGAAATGAGAAAACTGGCCCGTCGAGATGGCTCTGTGGCTAAACGTACTTGCAAGCCTGATAACCCGAGTTGAGTCTCTGGATCCCACAGGGTAGGAGAACTGACTCCCAAAAGTTGTCCTCTGACCTGATACACCTGTGGCCTTCCTGTGCCTGCAACAATTGTAGATAAGTTTTTTAAGTTCTTAAAATTTAAAAAAAAAAAGAAAAAGGTACTAAATATTTGGTACCTTCACCCTAAGAATGTAAAGTTCGTCTAAGAGTTTCATTATTTGTACATTATCTTAAGTTCACGCCTCTCAAGCCATGTGCAAAGTATGAACCTTTATTTGCTTAGTTCTTTAAAGAAGATGTAAAAACGACGTTTTTATCATAAAGAAATAGAAGCAGACATTATGGATTAGGTAGGCTGTTAAAGGTAATTACGTAAGGCGGAAAATAAACATTTGTCACCACTGTGACAATGTGAGAAAGAACTCATGGCCACACGTCCCACTGAAAGGAGACGCTGGGATTAGCGGCTACCCCAAGGAGACGATCTAAGTGAGTCCTAAGCAGCATTGTCCAGGCTCCCCGTGTTCACTGCGACTGACTTGAAGGTTAGAGGCAGGACCTGGAGTTTATTCCCAGGTGAGTTGTGTAAGAACCGGAATAAATTAAACAGTGCCGGATCTAGCTGGAGTCAAGGAATCAGTGGAAGCTAATAAAGTGGCCTTCAGCGTGTGCTCAGGGCACTAGCCCGTTAGAGAGGTGGAGACCCCAGGTCCCCCAGCCAGACACACAGCCTAACTTCTGCCCTTCCTCTGAGCTCTTCCTTGGGATGGGGTTTCTGAATTGTTTTGACTTGAGATTTAATCTCTGCTTCATCTCTTCTTTTTTTTAATTAATATAGTGGTTAATCAAATGTTTCTGTATGGAAGTGAAATTGGGAAAAAAATTAAGAGACATCCTAAAAACTATTTTGTTTTAAGCAAAGCGAGGACTTAAAACTGGTCCCTACCTGTCCACTTGAAATTTGGCTCACTGTGGTGATTTGCAAGCTTTTGGTTATGATTTACCCTGTCATTTATAAATTATGGCCATTAAGTAAGTTCTCATCATTCACCTCCTGCGTAGTACCAACTAATGTTGTGGTATCTGTCTCCTGATTTAAATTGGCACTAATTTCTCTTTTCACTTCTGTCCTTTCTTTCCCTTCGATAGCTTCTCTTGCCTCTTGCTGCAAGAATGTCTGAGGAGTCTTACTTTGAATCTAAAACAGAGGAGTCTAACAGTGCAGAGATGTCATGTCAGATCACAGCAACAAGTAACGGGGAGGGCCATGGCATGAACCCAAGTCTGCAGGCCATGATGCTCATGGGCTTTGGGGATGTCTTCTCAATGAACAAAGCAGGAGCTGTGCTGCATTCTGGGATGCAGATAAACATGCAAGCCAAGCAGAATTCCTCCAAAACCACATCTAAGAGGAGGGGGAAGAAAGTCAACATGGCCCTGGGGTTCAGTGAGTTTGACTTGTCAGAAGGTGATGATGATGATGGTGAGGAGGAAGAGAATGATGTGGAGAATAACAGTGAATGATGGCAGAAAGTAATAAAATTGAAAATGTTTTTTTTAAAAAAAAAAAACAGAAGAAATGTATTATCTCAGTCTGTGCAAAAAACAGCGTAGGAGACGAGCACCGAGCGCTGCACCTGAGGCCAAGCTCATGGGGCAGTCCCCTCATCAGCGTGACTTTACTTTTGCATTCAGAAAAGCGAGGCAGGGGATTAAGCTAAAGGCATATTTATCAGCGAGTGCGGTGCCTGATCATAGAAATATGTGCATAGTCTGTAGTTTGTATTTGACTGCATTTTATCCCCTTCATTGGCTGGTTGGGAAATGTCCATTGTGAGCAAGCACTCCACCCCTGACTCCACGCTGATGTCGATCCTTCCCTAGCACACCAAGGTTTCTTCCTGTACAATACATTGTAATGGTGGAGGTGACTGGTGACTATAAAATCCAGCCACATTAAAAAAATAATAAATAAATAAATAAATAAATAAATAAATAAATAAATAAATAAATAAATAAAAAAGGCTGAGATGAAAGAAGATTATAAAAAAAAAATGCTCTCTCAGACATACCTAAACACCAAGAATTTTCAAACCAAATAGCTCACAGCTCCTCAAAGTAAAACCTGGCTGGTGTTCTCTAGTGACATTTGAAGGGAAACTACTCTGGTTTGAAGCGAGCAGCAGACGTAGCAAGCTTGCATACCCCCGTGCTGGCTGGAAGCACACTAACGTGAACACACTGTCACCCTAGGCTTAGCTTGTCCTTTACACAGAAACACATGGCCCCAAAGGGATGTGTCTAGGCATGAGCAGGCTAAGCACACACCTGCTCTGAACATCCAACAAAGGCACTCTGTTTCTTTGTTTTTCCAGGGGTGCATAATAATAATAATACTAGATTTTAATCTATGTTTAGGGAAAATAAACACTATAAATAGGAAAGACAAATTATCCTTCATAGACACAAGTGCATTCTGAAGAGGTCTTTCTGTTAAAGGTAGCTGTACAGCGTTGCCCCCCTCCCTTTCCTTTTCACTGCTCTGGGATGCTGGTTTGAGAATTAGATTCAGGTGCTACTTACTATGAGGGCCAGACTACCCAGAGACACTCTCAGAAGACTGGTTTATCTATCAAAACCTATTTAAGCTATAAACTCCTATAAAAATTACATCTAGATAAAGGCAAAATAAAACAAAGCTCTTTATCAATCTAACTCAAAAATAGCATCCTTCATTTGACAATGAAAATGAAATAGTTTCGGTGGGCCTTTTGTTTAGAGGCTCTAACATCAGGTGGGTGTGGTGGCTCATGTCATAATTGTAACACTTAACAGGCTGAGGCAGAGGGACAGTGCTTTTAGTAGCAGCCTGCTTGAGCTACATAGCAGGACTCTGTCCCAAAAAAGGATTAGAAATTATCTACTAAGTATGTTTGGTTATGAAGTCCTTGGGAATCTGAGATGCAATGTGTTTCTAATCCTCAGTGAGCACTGAAAAGTACCACCAAAAAATGAAAAGCAGACACTACAACTTCATTTGGCGAGAAATAGCCAGTACAATGTTCTGGGTGTCTGTTGGCTGTGCAGTCTTGGGTAGACTAATCTCTGAGCCTATTTACCCTCCATTATCATGACAGGAATGCTAACCTACTTCAAAGAAAAAGGATCAGAAGAAAGTGTGTAACCATGTAGCATAGCACCAGGCCATGGCAGGTGCCGCTTAATACCAACTACAGTTCGTTGCCAAGTAAAAGGGACACTGAGAAATAGGTGGGTTCAGTTGCCTTCTGGGACACCAAAGTATCTATTGCAAGTGATACTTGCTCGGAAGTATGAAGTTAAAAGTAGACAGCTTTCAGGAAATGTAAAGAGAGCAGTTCTTAGGATGTAAAACGTGCAGATTTAATTCGGTTGCTCTTGGAACCTAGGTGCCGCGGCCAGGTCCACCTGTGCTGGGTGTTTACAGACAGGTTCAGTGTGCCTGAGAAGATGGGTTCCCTCACACCTGTGCTGCTGTAATTCTCTGCACATACGTATTCTAGATCTGTAGCCAGGCCACTCAAACAGGACAACTTGGAGGGGAGCAGAAAGGATGCCCAGCAACTCCTGATTTCCCAGCATGCCATGAGTACCTGAAGGAGACAGTGGCAGGTACAGGGTCTTAAAGCCTCTTGCTCATCTGCTCAGGAAAAAAAAAAATAAAGTCTTTTGTTCACCAAGTATTCACTGGGACCCTGGTGTCTACCAAGTTCTAGAAAATAGCATTTGTATTCGTGGAGCGTGCATGCTAGTGAGCAAGAGTGAGCAGATAGTAAAGCGTACATCAGAGAATGTTATGATTTTAAGTGCAAGCTGGAGATTGACGCAAGGAAGGAAGGGGAGGCTGGCGGGAGAGGTCTTCAAAGTGTGGTCAGAAAAGGCCTGGCTGATGGGTACCATTTGCACAAAGCCAAGGCAGGTGAAGGGATCTCTGTGAGTAGCGAGTTCTGCCTTAGACGGAATAACACTCACCTCACCACCCACTAATCAGGAGTTAGTTTAGAACATAGGAACGGCATGGAAATAATGTTTTTTCCTAAATCAATACGTAATCCATATTCTGTATAAAAATTTTAGTGCATTAAAAATCAGCCTGATGGTGATACTAGGGAAAAGTTACTGGATTCTGTACCAGATCTAGGTTTACCATTACCAGGCATATTTCTTCCAGCTCTTAACTGCTGTCTTTTCCCTGGGAGTTCAAGGCCAGCCTGATCTACAGAGTGAGTTCCAGGACAGCCAGGGCTGTTACACAGAGAAACTCTGTCGGGGGAGGTGGGGGGGGGGGGGTCGGCGCACTCAAACATACCTGAGATCTGACTCATATAAACAGGATCCTATAGAGTTCTTACACCATCTGTAACAACTACTAGAAAGCTTTAGATTCAATTAATTTTATAAAGAAATGTCTATTAGCCACATGCAGAATTTCTAATGATGCTAATATAGCTCTAACTCACTTTTTAGATCAGTTTTTGAAATGACAAGCTGTCAGTGTTAGATTTTATTCCAGTGACCTTACAAAGGAGCACAATTCAGAAGTTAAAGAAATCCTGAAAATTGTAAAGGTTCAGAACGAAAATTAGAACTCTAGATTGTGGTAACGATTGTCAGCCAGATGACTGAATACATCACATTTTTTCCCTTTCTTTAAAGCTGAGCATGTAGAATTTGAGGACACCTATGAGAGGTAATGTCACCTTGACCAGCCAGTTTCCCGCCTAGCCTGGTGGCATCCTGCTTGCCAGGGACAGTGCCACCTTGCAAAGATTTCCACCCCAAATCCCCACAGCATCGTCCGTCCCCACTGTGAAGTGTGTTAAGCCTTACACATCTGCTATTCCAGCTCTAGGTCTCCCCCAAAACAAGATTACCCAAGCCTTTTCAGAACGATAATGACACCTCCTGCATTTTAGGAAGTTGTAGCTTTTTCTCAGAACCCTGTTTGTGGAAATGGTTTCATCTCCCCCGTCACGGTTGCTGGTAGGAATCCTATGAAATAACTGCATCCACCTGGGGGAGGGGCGCTGCCCCGTTAAAGTGACTCCACCATAGTACAGCCCTGGTGGAGACCGTCATTCTGCAGAGTCATTTAAAGGAAATTATTTCTATTTTTTAAAGCAAAATCACATTTTTATTGTTTCACAAATCGCCAATGGGATAAGGTTGAAGGTACACACACACGCACATACACACACACACATACACACACACACACACACACACACACACACACACACACACTGCTTTTGATGCTCTGAAAATACTGAGGACAGTTTTTGGTTTGTTTTTTTTTAACCAGTAACTTTTAAAAAAATGCAGTGAATTTGTTAGACTTTAAACACCAGCTGAGGTATTCACACTTGATCCCCATTTAAACCAAAAGGACTAGAGGAAGGTGTGTTTAGGAGAGACCCAGACCCGTTTCCCTTCAAGTTACTATATATGTATATAACTTCAGTTTTCATTAGAGTGCTAAGAATTTTATGAAAGATGGTTTTAAAACCTAGTGATACTTTAAAAACGACTTTTGTCACACTAGACGTGGGCAGCCTTGTGAAACGAGTCCACAAACACACAGTAGGCATAATTCTTTCTATAATCAGGCACCGTCTGCTGCTTTCAAGAAAGACCTTTTTCCTGTGTAGACTATAAGCACTACCACAGAGGCTCCACCCTGCTGGACAGAGCATTGCCCGCTCTAGGTACAGCATTCTGTGATTAAAAAAAAAAAAAAAAAAAAAAAAAAAAAAAAAAAAAAAAAAAAATCTGTGTCTATCAGGAAATCGGGGACAGGCCATGTTTTCTCAGACCCCAACTTTGTGGGTACTCTGTTGCTTGTGTGAAAAACTTTCTGGCATGGGGTTAGTGATTTCAAAGTAGAGGTCAGGCACTGACACAACTGTTTTATAGCGTGTGCAGAATACTCTTAATTCCGAACCGACACACTGCTTTTGCACTATTTAAAAAAAAACAAAAACCTGCTATTAGAAAACATTGCTGTCCCTGAGTTTGAGCTTTGAATAGGTGGCATCATTGCTGCGTTTCATAACAATCTTCTCCCCTTCACTCTATTGCAATGTTATTCTGAGCAAGTCTTATGCCAAATGCCATGTATAATGTTTGTATGGAAGATTAAACTGCACTCCTGTGTGGTAAGACTGTTTAGTTGCCGACTTCGTGGTTGGAATTTGATATTCCAGCACTGAGGTCCACGATGTATTCAGAAATCCAAGTTGGTGTCATACATTTCATTCTGATGTGAACTTCTCTCTGCTTTCCTTTGTTCTAAGACTCCATTTTGCAATAAACGTTTTGACAGTAAAGGCCTTTGTTATGTGTCGCTGTGTACATAAGATCTTTGTTAGCCTGGATCCCAACATCCTTTGAAGAAATCCGTGTCACACACATGCACACGAGTGCTAGCTTTGCTCCCCTGAAGTCTGCTGGAGTATAAATAATGAATTACTAAAGTGATGGGGCAGTCATGAGGGATTTTTTTTTTTTTTTATCCCCAAAGAAAACAGAAAGGCTTAGAACTCATCGACAGCAGATGCACTGATATGGTAACAAGGTACAGGAAACATGAAGGAGACGGTGAGCCTCTGTGTGGCCGGAGATCATTAACTCTTAGCCCCTGTCTTGCCAAATTCAAACCGTCTTGTAGCAGCGCCTGGTCCCAGCCTCCTTCCACTGATCTCTGCAAACATCTGCAGACTCCTGCTGGAGGGAGCTGCAGGCAGAGCTCAGGTCTTCCCTGTGGCATATGTTGACGAGCCAGCCACAGAGCGAGCGGCAAGAACTCTGCCGTCCTTTGCACATTAAAACTGATGGTGTTATTTCATTTACAATCTTTATTCAAGAAATACTTATTCCTCAGTTTTGTTAGCACATATGGAAATGATGTAAAAGTCAAAACACCACACACACACACCCCACATCACATTCACACACACACACACACACACACACACACACACACACACACACACCACATCACATTCACATACACACACCCCACATCACATTCACATCACATTCACATCACATTCATACACACACACACCCCACATCACATTCACATCACATTCATACACACACACCCCACATCACATTCACATACACACGCCCCACATCACATTCACACACACACATACACACCCCACATCACATTCACACACACACATACACACCCCACATCACATTCACACACACACACACACCCCACATCACATTCACACACACACCACATCACATTCACACACACACACACACACACACATCACATTCACACACACCCCCCACATCACATTCACACATACACCCCACATCACATTCACACACACACACACCCCACATCACATTCACACACACACACACACAACCCACATCACATTCACACACACACACACACACACACACACCACATCACATTCACACACACACACACACACACCACATCACATTCACACACACACACACACACCACATCACATTCACACACACACACACACACACCCCACATCACATTCACACATACACCCCACATCACATTCACACACACACACACACACACACACACACACACACATCACACATTCACTGACATCCTGTAGAGACCAGCCTTAATGCAGAGCAGTACTTCTGTATGGCATCTCGATGTCTCTTACTTCACATTTGTGTCTGTGGTGGGATACAAAAGGGATGGCATGTTTCCACAGCTGTATGCAGCTGCCCCATGAAGAAGTGAAGCTTGTCATGCCCTTTCTTTGATTACCATCCACTTTATTGAGCTTCCTTGAGTCACGTGTCCACATTATTAAAGCAGGTGAGTGTGCTAGTGACTCCTTCATGGCACGTGTGTTTCAGAGGAAGGAAGCGCATGGGTGGCAGCGTATGTGGAGAATATGACTGACTTGAGCATTTGCTTTATGTCCTTGTAACCTAGACGTGGTACTCAGAGTCTGCACATCCATGTTTATTTTAAACAGTAGGGTTTAAGATAATAAAACCTGCTCTGCCACACCCAGAATCGGCTTTTCTTTTTCCGCCAACACAATTTCACTGCATCCTGTGCTCCAGTTAAGTGAGCAGGCCACACCCACTTCATCCCCATGGCCAGTATCTTACCTAGCTGTTCTTCTTCACTTTCTCTTTCTCCCCAGGGCCTGCAATCCTCAGCTCAAGCCACTTGCCTCCCATTCCCCTGTCAGCTGCTAGGAAACATCGCTCTCTGTATGCCTATCAACACTGAGCAGACTGCCAAATAATTTGGCAACTGAACACATGCATCCTTCATTCTATAATTGTATCATTCTATAAGACAGTATGATAAAAAAAAAAAAAAAGTACACAGGTGGGGCTGAAGAGAGAATTTGGTGGGTGGGTAAAACGCTTGCTTTGTGTACATGAGGACCTGAGTTCAAGTCCCAGAAGATGCATAAGAAGCCGGCTGTTGTGGCATGGACTTTTATCCCAGTACTGGGGGCAGACAGGCGGATAGGTCTCTGGCACTCACTGCTCAGCCAGCCCAGACTGATCTGTGAGCTCCAGGCCAGTCAGTAGTACCTGAGGAAATGACACCCAAGGTTCTCCTTTGGCCCTCATATACATACTTGCATGTACCCACACACATGCAAATATGCATGTGTACATGCAAATGTGCCAAGTATTGAGTATTAGTAACAACAATAACAAAAAAAAACCAAACATGATAAAAGTGGCCTCTCCCAAATATAATCCACAGATGTTTTGCTCAGTTCTAATGAAATTCCTTATAGGATTTCCTAGCAGTTTGAGCTTGTGGTTATACAATAAATATTTCTAAATTGGAAAGTTTAACTTAGCCACCATCAGATTGTCACACTAGCAGCAAAAGCAACTAAATTCAACTTTTTTTCTTTTTTTATTGTTCTTTGAAAATTTCATACATATATAAAAAGTGTTTAGATCATACCTACCCCCATCAAATTCTTTTTCCCAATTTGTTCACAGGAAAAGACTGTAACAGAGGTTGGGTGATACTGCGGCATATTCTTTCATGAATCATGAATAAACATCTTGATAAGTCAAGTTAGTTGAAGCTATTGGCTATACCAGTGGGACACAGGCCTTTTCAAGTTATGAAAGTATTTGCTTTTTAGCCCTTATTGGGCTGCGCCAGCTGAAGTCCTCTCCAAGCCCCATTGCACATGTGTCCCTGACGGGGAAGTGTTGCAATCAGTGTTAGAGCAACTCTGAACCTAGGATGCCTTAGGACATGGCCTGCCTCATCCACACAACGGGGATGTTTAAGCCCAGGAACCCCTGTGAGAACAGGCAAAATAAGTAACCTGGTTACTTATAGTTGTTTTGGAATGTCCGATGGTAAATTATCCTGTTATCCTACTGCTGGCTGAGAATTCTAAGGCCGCTCTCATAGCTGGTGAATGTCAGAAAGGCCTTGATTCCAAGGCCCTGCTGTGCGATGTACAGCCATTCCTGCCAAGCCCCATGCCAAAGAAGACTACACTAAGTTGTACCAAGTCACCCTTAAGACAGCTTGTAAGGTAGAATGGATTGTGGCCAGGAACTGATTTGCAAATTGGCTGTGGGGCTCAGCATCCTTGGACACTGAGAACCTCCTCTGAAGGTTGAGGGAACTGTCTTCCTCTCAACCTAGCCCCGCCAGAGGAAGCCAGAGCTGCAGGAGAGCTGAGACAGACGAGCCGACAAACCAAAAAGGCGAGGATACTCTTGCTTCCCTTTTTCATTTCCTTCGTATCTCCCACGCAGCTGCTGCCTTCCTTTGAGATCGGTGCATGGACTGAAGACGATGTGGTAAGCTGCTTCTGTTAGTGCCTCATGGGAGCTGGACAGGAAGCTGGCAGATGTGCTCACAAGTTTGCAAGCGCAGCTAGAGAGAGCTGGGTCTGACCAGCAGAAGTTAACAAACTCCCCTCTTTGCATAAATAAATAATATACTAGTGATTGAAAATAAGGACTCAACAGCAAAAGCAACTAGCTCTTCAAATCTTAGGAGGGTTCCATCTTCCTAACTGGCTGTGAAAATACTCCAGAATATAGTAGTACTGACAGCAAGATAAAAGCTATACTACATTATATAATATAAATACATATACATATATATGGAGTATACATATTAAATATTCCAGAATATAGTAATACCAATAGCAAGATAAAAGCTATACTATATTATATAATATAAATGGAGAATATATAAATACTCCAGAATATAGTAGTACCAATAGCAAGATAAAAACTATACTATATTATATAATATATATACATATATATGAAGTATATATATAAATACTCCAGAATATAGTAGTACCAATAGCAAGATAAAAACTATACTATATTATATAATATATATATACATATATATGGAGTATATATATAAATACTTCAGAATATAGTAATAACAATAGTAAGATAAAAGCTATGATTTGGGATGCCAAATACACATACTTGAAAAAATACTCAATTCTTAAACTTTCCTATAACGCCAGCGGCAGACTTGAGCATGGAGGAGAGAGACAGTGACCGGCCGGTGCTCCCTGTATGTGTTAGTCTCTCATCTCAGGCCTGCTCATTAAATGGCAAGATGCCTAACTGCCTTCCTTACCCTGGCTTCCCCAGGAGGAATGGACAGAGTGTACCCCATAATCTTACGTCCCAGGAGGCAGGATACTTAAGTCCACAGGAAGGCTACATGCAGCTCCGGATAGACTCCCTGAGGAGCAATCCCAGGTAGCCAGTTCGGTCTCCCTATCCGCTTCCTTAACGGCAAAAGCATTTTGCGGACTGCTGATGAGAGGCTTTAGGGCCCCGTGCCGGTCCAGGTCCATTTTACAAGCTCAAGGGCATCATTAAATGAAGAAGAAAATAAAGATGAAATGCCAGCTAGCCCTAGCAAGGATGGGCTCCACCCTAGGGAGACAGACCCCCCCCCCCAAGGCATCTCAAGGAAAAGAGTCATGATTAGGAATTCCAGGAGACCTGTTCTAGACCTCAGCCTGGTGTGGGGCTGGGGCATGTTCCCTCTGCCCCTTTATATTTGTCTGAAGTAAGATTCCTTCAGCATTAGGCAGCCGCCTGGGCCCCACCAAGTAAAGAAGCTGGGTCTCAGCATCCTGTTTCTCTCCACTCCTTGAACCCTAGAAGCCGAGCCTCTTGACAGCCCTGGCCCTGTACATAATTGCTTTCTCCCCAGCTACAAGGGTGGTCCATCTCCTTTGAAAGGAAATTGATTTGAAAGAACTGACTTCTAGGAGCTATTTTTAGTCTTTGCGGCAAGGTTAAGTGGCTCCCATGCCATTCAGCCTAAAGTCCATTGTCAAGGGACCCAGGGAACCAGAGTGACTGAAACTGGTCTCTTCTCTGTGTATCTTCACCGAGGTAATGTTAGGCCACCAGGAAACAGGTGTCAAATGATGTACAAGGACAAGGGGACCCCATCTTTTGCATGCCCTCCAAATGGCTGCCATGGCCAAACATGACCTAGTGGGGGTCCTCATTCTGTCCATCTCTCTGTCCACTGCTGTGTGGTCCTTGTTTACTCACACAGTTCCTGAAACAAGTCCCGTGGCAGTCACTACCTGCACATGTAAATGGAAAAGTCATTATAGGATCGCCTGTAGGAGATTCTCTCTTCCAAGGAACTCTCTCAACTTCCCAATGCCCCCCACGGGAGGAATATCTCCAATTCGAAAGCTTGAGGCTTTAAACTACAAAGAGGACTCTTTCATCCTCCCCTATGGCTAAGTTAGAGACATCTGAATCTGTTGGACACGGTTTTCTTGTTGAGAATGACTACTGCCCGTATGTGACCCTCCCGAACCATGTGTGTCTTCTCTTCGCAGTATTTTTGGGTCCAGCAGCTCGTCAGAAAAGGCAAGTGGAATACATTACCTTCTTATTTCTGGAGTTGACTTTGTTGGGCTATGATTTAGCCTCATTTCCTGCCTTCTGCCTTTCTCCCCCAGGTGACTCCTCGGTAGAGATGAGTAGCTATGCAAGCTTGTTTAAGGAAAACAACATCACAGGCAAACGGTTGCTGCTTCTGGATGAGGAAGATTTGAAAGACATGGGCATCGTCTCCAGGGGCCACATCATTCATTTTAAGGTACCTGGTGGGAGAGCATCGATAAATCAACTGAGCATGTGCTGTTGATAGCGGGTCACGTGTTAGCAAACAGAAATGAAAGCATCCCAGTGTGGGACGTTAGGTGCTGAAATGCCTCCAGGCTTGTCCCTAACTAGCTGCCACACTTGTGCCACGCCTGTTCCCACCTCAAAACCCCACAGCAGTTAGCTGAGCACAATGGTGTAACACCCCTATAACTCCAGGAAGCCTCTAGTCTAGGGAAGAAATGGTGTATATGGTTCTGCACAATAACACCCAAGAGGTGCTGCAGAGGAGAGGGGCTGGCTGAGGGCGGACTTCTGGAAGGAAGTCGTGAAGGCTCAGGACAAGGAACATTAGCCAAAGGAAGGAACAGCAAGGTGTGTAAGGGAGAAGAAACAGGGCCAGAGGGCAGGCCTGAGGAAGCTTAGCAGGCCAGAGGACCAGAACTAAGGTAGGGTGATACCCAGAGAACAGCTACCAGACCCGGGACTAGCAGGAGGCCAGTTAGCCCACTTAAAGCTGGAGAGGCCAGGCATTCATGAGAAGTCCTTAAGGAGCCTGGAGCCTGTGCACAGCCCAAGTGAACTCAAAGCCACTGCCACCATCTAAGTCACAGGAGGATGTATGACGTGGGCAGTCATTGTCCTGCAACAGACACTATGTGCTCGTCCGAAGCCCGAAGTAGCTCCAGAAAACCTAACATGCCCCCCAACTTTAGTCTTGAAAAGTTTCAGACTAACCCTGTTTTCCTGGTTGTTGCCATTCTTTCTACAATTTAACCCAGTTCACGGCTGGGGCTGGTTGTACATCGCTGAGGTAGCACTCACAAGTTCTGCACCAAGCACTAAATAAACTTAATTAATTAATTAATTGAACAGCTACCCAGGAACTGGAGCTCTTTGTTTGGCTTTTCAGATAGTTTCTCAAACGTAGTAACAGGTGCAGACATCTGGGGGATGATGTTGTGGGAGATCGGTGTCAAGAGACCTTACAGAGGGTAGGATCATGGTCTGCCCGCAGTCCTGGCAGGAGAACCCCAAGTTCAAGCTCATCAGAGCTATATCCTAATACTGTTACCTATCCCCCCTGCAAAACCAAATAGTGTTCGAGCCCATCTATGTTCCCTAGTGGCTGTATACAGCAGGACTGCATAAAAGGTTGATTGGACCACGGGCCTGAGTATCAGGTGTTTGTAAGGGTCTACACTTGGCTGTATCTAACAAGGGGGAGGCCTTTTGCCCCGCCCCTTGGCATTGTTATAAAAAGCTCTTTGGAATGAAGTCCTGGGCCAGTAGATAAGGATCCAGGCCCACCCAAGGCTATCCTGTATTTTCTATCTGTTTCTCTCCCCTCTTTACTTCTATCTAAATCTCTTATCCCTCATTCCTCAAGAGTCCCTGGGGTAAATAAATGTGGGAGCTGGTCTCCCACAAAATAGGATGGATGAACGGAGGGATTTATACAGATTAGAAAGGGAGGAGGGAATAAATAATGATGAGAGCCTCTCACCCAAATCCACACCTCCACAGAGGTTCTGCCAATAGCCCCCCCTTTACTCTGAGCACCTCACCCTAGCTTCTCTATGGCTGTCCCACTAAAGTCCGAACCAGCCTTCACATTGTTCCAGAGAGCCCAGACCCTTGTAAGAACCACGTCTGCAGTGTCTCAGCGACCTTGGGACAATGGCTGGGCACTCATCCACCAGAGAGCAAGACAAAGCAGGATTGTGATGTTTTCCCCCTACAAGGTGGACAAGAAGACACACGCATGGACATCCACTGCAAAAACTGGCAGAGAACTTAATCTCTCTGGCTTAGGTGTGCCACTGCAGGAAAAATGACTTTCCTCAGTACAGAGGTGTCTGAGCTCCAAAAGAGACGTTGTGTAAATCTTGTCCCCAAAATTTAGTCCTGGGCAGCAGATGCCAAGTAAGATGCACCCACCCACCCTTACCCTCTTCTGTCTTTACCAACTTTCCTCAAGGGTCAGCCAGAGGGGAAGGGAGTTGCAAGCTGTGGTACTTTACCAAATCAGAAGTGGTTTAAATATTCCTAGACCCAGCTAGGACAACAGAAGTGTCCCATCTGTATTGGTTGGTGTCATTAGACATGTCCCAGCTTCCTATTTATGGCTCATCAAATTCAGTCATGTCTGCTTGCAAGACTGAGCCTGTAGAAATTCAAAAAATCACCCTGCCTTAAAGGAATTTACATCCCAGAGAAGAGATAGAACACATGTGCACAACTTCTTACAAGCAGTTGGAAGAAAAGGACAGTCCATTACCCTTGACCAGTGGAGAGAGGCAGAGAGACAGTGATAGAGGATGAAGGGGGATTTGAACTGGATGTGGGGGAAGGATAGAACAGGAGATGTCCATTGGGATGGGAATGACCGACCAAAGAGAATGGAAGGAGTGGTTGCCTCTGTTCAGAGGAGCAGTGGATGGTTCGCTGGTCTGGTGGAAGCTGAAAGCTGGAGCAGACCTGGGATAGCTCAAGTGCAGGGAGGAAGGCCCAGCCCCTGGACTGCTTCCAGCTTCAGGCTGGGTATCTGGATATGACCAGAGCTGGAGAGCATTGAGAACTGACGTGTTGAAACTTGACTTCTGGAGAGGCTGGGTTTGAAGCTCCAGGTAGGAAGTTAAAACAGCAAGAAATAAGGCCTGCCTGACTCCTTAGCAGAAATGGGAATGGAGAACAGAGCAGGCCAGCTGAGCTCTTGATGAAGGAGCACATAGTGGGATGAAGACGTGCTGTGGCATGAATGAGCCTGGAAAGGATGCTTATGGGAAAAGCCAGACACAGAAGGGTCACACTGGTATTCTGTGTACATAACGTATCCAGAATAGCATACCACAGAGATAATATTATAACGGGTCTTTCTTTAGACTAGCTCTCAAATAATGACACTTGGAGACTTTTTATTAATTATGAAAGCCTGGCCTTAGCTAGGCTTGTTCACAACCAGCTCTTCAAACTTAAACTAACCCATTTACATTAATCTACATTCTGCCACGTGGCTCATTACCTCTCCTCAGTACTGCACATCTGACTGTCTGGCACATGTCTGGCTGGCATGCCAGATTCTTTCCCAGAGTTCCTATCTCTCCCGGAAAGTCCCATCTATCCTCTCCTGCCTAGCTATTGGCCATTCAGCTCTTTATTCGGCCAATCAGAAGGTGCCTTAGGCAGGTGAGGAAGGACAGAGACACATCACAGTGTACAAAAAGATTATTCCAACAGAATAAATGTGGCAGTTGCCAGTGGGTGTGACAAGGAGGGCGGGGTAGGGATGGTTTAATGAGTGTCATAGTCCCTTGGGGTGATGGACAGTTTGGAACACCCTGGAGAGGAAAGGGCTGCATAACCCTGTGAAGGAAGGAGATGCCGCTGAAGGAAACAATAGCCACTTGTATGGAATGTGAATTTTACCCCATTCAAAAGTAATACAGGACAGAGGAAGTAGCTCAGAAGGTAAAGGGCTTGCCATACAGGCGTGAGGACGTGAGTTCAATTCCCAGAGCCTGAGTAAAAAGCTGCAAAATTCCAGGCATGGTGCATGTGTAACCTAGTGCTGGGAAGCAGAGACAGGCAGGTTCCTGAGGCCCCAGAGCCAGCCAGACTAGCCTACTGGACGAGCCCCAGGCAGGGAGACACCCTGCCTCAAGAAAACAAATGTCCACGAGAGGAAGAGATGAAGGAAGAGGTGGTGGGAACTTCTTCTAACTAGTTCTGTGTGTACTCGTGGGGCCGTTGGCATGCATGGGCTTCGACCTGAGCCTTTGGAATGCGAGCCATGGGCATTCCGCACAGAGGTGCTCCCCTGGCCCCTGCCAGGTGTCTGCTGCACGCGTGCACACACTGCCCGTGGGAAGCTGTCCCCCTTCCCTGTTCTGTCGCTGAAGAAGGCACAGTCATTGTGTATTCTGAGTCTCTCAACCTAAGAGGAGGCGATAAAACTACAAGCTGGCGCAGGATCACCACTGTCGTTTTTCTCTCTGGGGTCCCTCCCTCGGAGCCTGTCAGCTGCCTTCTCCCTGAGCCTCCTGGGAAGGAGCCGACGTCCGAAACAGAACTAAGTGTCCCATAAGTGTTCCTTACATTGTTGGCGGTTTCATTTTGTTTTAGAAAAAAAAAATGCATCTAGTTTTCCTAGTTTGGGATTCTTAATCCGTACGTGATCGGTTCCCAGAAAAGCTGAGAATTGGCTGACGAATACGCCAAGGCTCGTCATCTAGAGCAGCGGTTCTCACCCCTCCTGATGCTGCGGCCCTTTAATACGGCTCCCCATGATGTGGTGACCCCCAACCACAAAATTATTTCATTGCTACTTCATAACTGCAATTTTGCTACTGTTATGAATTGTAATGTAAATATCTGATATGCAGGATATCCAATATGTGGTCCCTGCAAAAGGGTCATTTGACCTGCCCCCCCAAGGGGTCTTGACCCACAGGTTGAGAACCACTGATCTAAACTGTCTTCTCTACGATTCTTAGTGTTCCTTGCTGGTTCAGGCAGAGGCTGCAGCCTTCCTAATGGCTTTGATAGTCCACTCCTGTGCCCAGTTACATTCCCAATTCCCCCAGGACAGTCATATGCTAAACACTGGAGCATTAACTTGCCCTACCCAGCTCAGGTTTGAAGGACAGCTCTATGTATTGCTTACTCTGAGGTTTAACATCCCTGTCTGGCTTATTGGGTGTTTCATTTCCAACATCATTTTAATTTGGCCTTTCTTCACTCATTTTTTTCATTGAATTATATTTTATATCTTATATTGACTCCCTATTTCATTCAACTCTTGGATTTTGCCTTGAGTTGTCTGAACATAGTTTTAATCATTCTCTTGAATTTTTGGGGAGTTCTTTGAGGTCATTCCCTCCGGGGTCCTATCTTAGTTAGGGTCTTCATTGCTGTGAAGAGACACCATGACCATGGCAACTCTTATAAAGAAAGCGTTTAGTTGGTGTGGCTCGCTTACAGTTTCAGAGGTTCAGTCCATTATCATCATGATGGAGACATGACTGAATGCAGGTAGACATGGTGCTGGAGCTGAGCGAGCTACTTCTTACAGCAACAGGAAGTCGACTGGCTGTCACACCAAGGGAAGCCTGAGCAAAAGAGACCTCAAAGACCACCCCCACAGTGACACACTTCCTCCAACAAAGTCACACCTCCTAATAGTGACACTCCCTTTGGGGACCATTTTCTTTCAAACCACCACTGGTCCTTGATTTTGTGATCAGTAATTTTTGGAGGAGACGTGTTGTCCTGGATTTTCGTTTTCTTTCTTTCTTTCTTTTCACAGATTTGTACATTTGAGATCAGTTGGTTAAGTAGGAGTACAGGCTTAGGTCTGGTGGGCTGGAGATTGCCTACCAGCTGGCACCACCTGGCACCAGGAGAAGTGTGGGCAGGGACTTCAGGACGAAGGAACCCTTCATAGTTGCAACCAGGAGCTAAGCTGACTAGAAGTATGGCCCAAGCAGTAGGGGCCTAGCTGGCCGTACCTGTGGGACAGGAGCTAGATGGGCCATGGTTTACCATCTCTAAAGTGGTTTCCTGTCCTTTCAATGATGGCAAACTACCACCTCCACTTTGACAATCAGACATATGCTCAACCAATGATAGATGTTAACATCCCCAAGATAGTCTATAAACTACATAAAGAGTCCTTTTTTGTGTGCTCAGTAATTTTAATCCCCTGTGGTATCTTCAAATCCTTAATAAAGTCACGTGATTTTGTCCTTCCAGTCAGCTATTGAGAAGCTAGCCCACGATTACCTGAACCTGTTCCACTTCCCACCACTAATTAAGGTAAGTGAGGGTTCCCCACTGGAGGCCCGCTGCTTTTATTGGCCTAAATAAAACCTGCCACATCCACACCCGAGTTTGCTAAAGTCTGGAGCTGTTGTTTGAAGTGAAATTTAATTACATCCATCCAACAAAAGACTCTTTGAGGACTGTGATCTGTACAGATTACACACGTTTGTTCCGCACACTTTGAAATATTAACAGCACATTCATGATAAGAATAGTACCCATCACTAGCGTTGTAGGGGAAGGCCTCTGGCCTCATGCCTGGTTCTAGAGGCCCTTCTCCACCATTTAAGTTGCTAAAGGAAGCCACACACCAGAGCTCTGGGTTGCCACTTACCCTGGGGTGGTGGAGTGGAGGGGTGGAGGGGTGTTATTCAAATAGAACATTAAACACCAGTCCCCCTCCTTATCCGTGGGAATACATCCCAGCAGCCCCTGCAGATGCCTGGAACTGAGATTAGCACCAATCCCTATATATACTGCTTTTTCCTGTGCAAACAGGCCGGTGATAGAGTTTAATATATAAACTGGGCCCAGTGAGAGATTAACAATAACCAGTAATAAAATAAGTGTAACAGTTTACTTATTAAAAACTTGTGAATTGCTTATTTCTATAACTTTTATTTAACACTTTTGGACCAGAGTTGACTGCAAGTAACTGAAACCATGGGAAAGAAAACCCTGAATCAAGAGGGACTACTGTACTTACTGTTGCGAATATAGCCTAAGGGTACATGACACGCTTCATTATAAAAGTAGCAAATACTGGTAGGTAATACCCAGAGCTGTACTAGTTCACCAACAACCATGGCTTCCCATCTCTCAGCCTTGGGTCTCGCAGTCTACATACACTGGAGAAGCTGCAGAGTTCTTCTCTGGAAAGAGTGTATAAATACCTTGAGTATTTTGAAGCTCTCAGTCTGCATCCAGTGCAAAATGTGCTTCTAGAATGAAATGCACAATGCCAGATGCATCCAGAAAACCACGCCAGTGACACTGAGCGGAACAACATAAGAGAAATCATTCAGCCGAGTTCTCAAAGCTCTGTCATCTCTCTTGTTTCCAGCCGTTAGTTACAACTTGTATCATAATCTAGTAATAAAAGTTCAATTAGAGATTAGAATGGAAAAACCTGTTAGCACCAGGAGCTATCAGAACTGCAGAAGTGTAGGCAGGGGTTTCAGGGCTAGGGACCCCTTAACAGTCAGAACCAGGAGCGGGACTAACCAGCAAGTGCGGGTCGACAGCAGGGCCCTGCTGGGCTCTTCTCCGTGGCAGGGGTAAAGAGAAGTCAAGGTGAGAACCCCGTCTCTGAGAACAATATCTGCTTTTCTATTTTAGGATTCAGGAGGGGAGCCTGAAGAAAACGAGGAAAAGATTGTGAACCTTGAACTTGTCTTTGGTTTTCACTTGAAGCCAGGAACTGGCCCACAGGTAACGGTTCAAATCCTTTGGGTAGTTTCAATCTGTAACTCAGCGGTTTTCTACACCAGCCCCAACCACCGGGTAACAGGATTCAGAATAAAAGTGTAGACTCAAGACTTCGTAAAAGAGAACCGAGCTGACAGGTTGCCGGCTTCCTCTGGAATCCAATCTGAGAAATCTGTAATTTCTGTCAGTAAAGAATACTGGGGGAGACCACCCAAACGCTCAAGGGGGCACAGAGCAAAACACAGGCAGCGTGAGTTTCGGTGATTGCTCACTCTGCTCTCTGGCTCCTGGCTTGTGAGGAAAGGAAGTATGAAACCACACAGAGAACAGAACGAAGACAAAGTGGAGATCTGGAATTTCAGCTCCAGTAGGACAGCAGGGCATTTGACTTGCACTCATTCAGTGAGGCTTTTACGTCACATCATTTTCAGCCTGTAGGGGAAAACCTGCCTAGGTAGCAGTGGGCTTGCGTTACTTCAGATTACTGTAAACAGCAAATAACTTCTATTATTATGTGTCTTGCAAAGAGTATTGGTTTGAATTACCTTTTCTCATTGCTGCGAGGGAATCCTGACAGAAGCCACTTAAGAAAGAAGGCTTATCTGGGTTTGTGGTTTAAGAAGGGATACAGTCCATCACGTGGGGGAAGATATGACCGTGCGCGCGACACGGCTAGCCACATTGCGGCCACACTCAGGCATCAGAGAAACTGGATGCTAATGCTTGCACTTGTCACTCTGTCTGGGAGCCCCCCACACTCAGGGTGGGTTTTCCCTCCTCCGTTAAATCTCTCCGTTAATGCCTTCAGAGACATACCCAGAGACCCAGAGGATGCCTCCTAGATGATTTCTGAATCCAGTCAAGTTGACAAGGAAGATGAGTCATGTAAATATAATTGTGGCTATATAAATGTGGCTCTTCCCTAATTTGCAGATGTGGACGTCGAGACTCTGAAGGGTTAAATGCCTTGTCATCCTAGTGCTTCGTAGCCAGAAAGTTAAGAATTTGTTTGATTTGGGGTTTGTTTTTGTTTGTTTACGGTGTGTGTGTGTGTGTGTGTGTGTGTGTGTGTGTGTGTGTGTGTGCGCGCACGTGCATGCATATGAATACCAGTACCCTTAGAGTCTAGAAGAGGGTGTTCCCTGGAGCTGAAGTTACAGAAGTTTGAACTACCTGATGTGGATGCTGGGAATCGAATTCAGGTCCTCTGGAAAAAGAGCAAATGCTCATAACCGCTGAGCCATCTCTCTAGCCCCAGCCTGTCTTTAGCTACTGTATAACTTGTACTTTTGCTTTGAGGAGTCAAGGGACTTATATTAACTTCTCGCACCTGTAGCTTACGGCTGGCGAAGGGTTGCATGGGCCTGGCTGGTCTCCAGGCCATTGCTTAACAAAACCTTGCATGTTTTCAAGCCAGTCCCAGGACCTAGACCTTGGGAACTGGGAATGACTGTAAGTTGTGAAGGTTCTGCCTACACCACTGAAGCATATCGATGTACTAAAGCTTGGGGAAAGGGACTCCGTGTGTCCTCTCCTCTGCCCATAACATGTAAATAAGGGAGAGCTGTTCTTACTGTCTGTCTGCTCTTGTTAGAAGCAGAAAGAATGAGGGCAGGGTCAAGTTCCTCTCTCTCTCTGGGAGCACTGAAGGGCCTTCCAACCGCGCCGCACACTCAAGTCTATCCGATGGCAAACAAGGTGTGTGTTACTATCCACCTTCCTTAATATCCTCAAATCCATGATGATCTATAAGCTTTCTTTACTGTAGCTCTTTTTATGATTTGTAGGGAGGGAACGTTTCCTTGAGAGACATTGTCAAGAAAGGTTTTCAAACAAGAAAATGTTTTCAATTAGTAAAAATATGTACTTGTTAATGTGGAAATCTGAAAAATATTTTTTAGTAAAACTCAGAAGCTATGAAGATATTTGAGAATAAATACAGTGACCTTTTTTTTTTTTTTTTTTTTTGGTTTTTCGAAACAGTGACCTATTTTTTTAACCATAATAATATGGACCTTTTAAGTTCTGGGCTATGTACAAGTACAACTTTCTATAGTCTGCTGTCCCTGGTCACCTACCCAGAATTGTCATTCTACCCATTCGTTCAGCTGTCCGTTACTGAGGGCGACTGTATGCCTAGATTTATGATAAATGCTCAGACTACAAAGTCAGAAAGCACAGTCTTGGCTTACAAGGAACCCATAGCATCTCGAGGGAAATAGACCAGATCAGTGAGTGGCTGTGCTACAGAATGATGAAACTTTCCAACACCACATACATCAGTCTATGCACACACACTGGATACATATCCACTTGTGGATGAGAAGGAAGTGAGGGATGGTCTTAAAGTCTCCCTGGTAAAATGATGCTAAAATCCAAAGTTTAGAACCCCTGGGATTTGTTTGGTAGGAAGAGGGTGTGGAAGGCAGAGGGACCAGTATACATGAAGCGAGGCAAACACAGGAAGCTCCCCTTGGGCTCCTTTCCATGGACCTGACTCAAGTCTTTTCCCCTTGGGAAGACTCGACGCAGAGCAGGGAAGTGGTGTGGTTAGAGTTAGGGCCAGAGAGGGGCTGCTGAACACAAAGGACCCATTTATTGTGCCAAGCTAAAGGGACTGAAGGGTTTCAAACAGAGCAGGTAAGATCTGGTTTGTGTTTTTAAAACATTGCTCAGTAGTACGGGAGGGGAATCCAGGAAGGGCCAGGCCGGTGTGGGGAAGAACTGTGAGTCAAGAGGAGAAGCAAGTTAAAAGTGATGAGTATAACTGGACAGTGGCAGCGTACACCTTCAATTCCCAGCACTCGGGAGGCAGAGGCTGTCTGTGAGTTCTAGGACAGTCTGATCTACAAAGCAAGTTCCGGGATAGCCAGGGCTGTTACACAGAGAAACTCTGTCTCGAAAAACAAACAAACAAACAAACAAAACCCAAAAACAAAAATCCAGTGATGAGGACAAACTGGGACACCCTGAGAACTGATGAGACTTAACCCTCAGGGAGACGGGGTGAAGAGGAGGAGAGAGGAGCCAGGTGTGGGACAAAGGTTTCTAGCCGAGCCGCTGGACAGATGGTGTGATGGAGGGACAGATCAAAAGGAAGCCCTGTTGTGTGGGTGCCGTGCCAGGGTGCCAAAAGCATAAGGAAGAAACTGGCATGGGGTCAGGAAATGCTTTGGGGAAGGCCTCCATTTTGAACTGGAGCTTGAAGAGGTTGATTGGGCCTCTACAAAATACTTACCTGAATATAATGAATAAAAGCCGTCTAGAGACTTTCTGAAAAGCTTAAGTATTTTATGAACGCCATCTCATCAGTCCCCCGGCATTTACGTCAGATGCACGGGACACAACATTATCATCATTGATTGAGGAACAGATAACAAGACAAAGTGTGTGACTAGCCTGGGATGGGGTGACAACAGATAGGGCCAAAAACTGTGGCTTAGTTTTTGTTTTTATTGTATATGCGCTAACTCATTTAAGCCATCTCTAAACTCAAATAAAACAGTCACAGAATAGATTACTGTCTAGTTCTTCAGTACTCCATTACGGCACGCTACACCCTAAATTACAAAACACTTCTTCATAAGCATGCTCTGAATGGAAATTATAGTTCATATGAGAAATCTTATTACCTTGACCCATTAAAGGTAGAGTAGAACCCATTTAAAAAAAGACTTCCTCAAAACCCCAGTTAACCGGGTTCTCATAAACCTACCTTTGCAACCACCTCCGTGACTAGAAAAACAAAAACAAAACTCCCAAGAAGCACTGGGATTCTGAAATCCTCCCCGAACCCTTTGCTTCATGGCACCTTTTCTTCCACAAGTAAAATGAGAAGTATGTTCCAACAGGAGCCACTGGGAATCATGTGTGACAGCGATTCCTCTCATGGAAATAATGACGACTTCTTCTCTCTGCCTCTGAGAAGGAGTATCGAGTAACTATACCGAGCAGTGGTGTTAGTCAGCTTGGCGCTGCTGTAACAAAGTGCCCGCAGAAATGACTTAAGGGAAGACAGCTGCATTTTGGAGCACGGTTTCAGAGGATGTCAGACCATTGTGTTGGGGAAGGCATGTGCAGCAGTTCAGTTCTTAACGGGGAGCTTGTGGTAGAGGATGCTGACATCAGGGTAGACAAGGAAGCAAAGAGCATGATGGCAACAAGAGGCCAGATAGAGCCTTCGAAGGCCCGCCCCTAGATAGAACCTTCGAAGGCCCGCCCCTAGCGACCTTCTTCCACCAATGAGACCCCACCTCCTAAACATTCCACAGCTTTCCAAAAGAGAAGCACTGAGACTAGAGCAATGACTCAGAGGTTAAGAGCACTGGCTGCTCTTCCAGAGGTCCTGAGTTCAATTCCCAGCACCCACATGGTGGCTCACAACCATCTGTAGTGGAACTTGATGCCCTTTTCTGGCATCAAGGCATACATGCAGTTAGAGCACGCATACATTAAACAAAGAAACAAATAAGTCTTTTAAAAGAAAGAAAAAGAGAGAACCACCAACTAAGGAAAAAGTGTCCCAGACAGGAGCCTGCTGAGGTTATTTCAAGTGTTGTGCCATCTCAATAACTTGAGGCCTACCAAGAACAAAAATTAAAATGTGACTTTATGTACAAATAGCTGCAGAGGAATAACCCTCGTGTTGTAAGAGGTCAACCTACGTTCTAAGAATTTGGATGAAATTACTTTTGTTAGCTGCCGTTTTCCACCAAATGGTTTATGGCGTGAGGCTGAGTCAAAGAACCTTAGGAACCCATCCAGGTCTGAATGTGTGCGCCTTCACCAGGAGCCAAGATGGCTGCCTGACACCCAGGCCATGGTCTTTGTCTTTACTGCTGCCCCCTTCTGGAGATGCAGGATCTTCCAGCCTTCGGCACCATGCAGGACCCAGGCTTCCTCCCACAAGCAAAATGTCCTTTTTCATTTTCTGTCCTAAAACAACCTAGCAGGGAGGGGAAAAGCATGTTTGTGCCAATGGCGATACTCAAATGAGAATGGCCTTACTCTGTTTCAGTGCTTCTCAACCTTCCTGACGCGCTATCTTCTAATACAGATCCTCATGTTGTGGTGACCCCCAACCATAAAAATTATTTCGTTGCTACTTCATAACTGTAACTTTGCTACTGTTATGAATTGTAGTGTAAATATCTGGTGTGTAATCCTTGTGGAGGTCTCGACCCATTGGTTGAGAACTGCCACTATTTGACCCTTTCTAAAGAGCAAAGTTAATTATTTATTTAAATAGGGAGCGCGCGCGCACGCGCGCGCACACACACACACACACACACACACACATCTATGGAAATTATGACAGTTAAACTGGGAGAAATTGGGTCTTCCTAAGCCTGAGTGTCTCCCATGTGAGAGGCAGGAGATAGCTCTAATTCCTCTGATACCTATTACCACGTGGTACTTCTGACAGACACTTTGCAAACATATTTAATGCCATCTTTTCAACTCAGCATGATAGAGAACAGCAGCCTGTATTAGCCTTTCCAGGAGGAAACCACAGAGAGAGCTGAAGTGCCTTGTCCAGAGCCTCCACCTAATAAGGGGCAGCTCCAGCTACCGCCTCCTTCTGGAAAGTGCCATCATCCCCTCCGAGAACATGCATTGGTGATCAGTTGGATTTTGATCAGTTAATACTATACTCTGGCAATTTCTGTTTTGTGTGAAAAAGGCTTTGTGTTTTGTGCTGTAACGCCTTTGGCTTGGTACAAAGGAAAGCGGCTTCTAGAAACTCAGGCAGCTCCATGCACACCCCAGGGCAGCAACCACCCTTTTTATTGAAATATTCAGCTGCATAGAGTTTATTATTATGTCTCTTATCAGCTCACCAGTCAGGAGTATTGATGCTCAATTTGCCAAGGGATAAACTATCAAATCACCCAGTACTTTTCTCACCAAGCTCTTCTGGGACTTTGTGTCATGAAAATGCAAAAGCATAGTGAAGCAGGCGCGGCAGGACGGCATCCGTTGCCTGTGAGTGCCAAACTGTCACGCTCTATCCCGGAGTCCTTCTCTGTCCCTGTCCCCAGTAAGACAGAAGAAGCATGATAGGGCTGTGTGCCGGCAGGCCTGCACTCATCACTTGCCCTAGCAGAAACATCACCTCCTGTCTCCCAGCATTTCCCCACAGGGAACTGGGTCCAGGCCAAGGACCCCTCTCCACGTGGCCATCACTTCGAATTTACTTTGGAGGGGTTTTCTGAGGAGACAGAAGACCTCTCCTGGGAGGCCCAGGAGGACAAAATAAGGAGGATTCTGAGGCAGATTGGCAATGTTCCTCAGGAGGCTGGCTGTCCCTGGAGGACTCTCCCTGACTCTCTTCCTCTTCCTCCCCAAGTCTTGTCCTGTGTGAACCTGGCTGTTTCTCTGCCACCACAGAAGCAGTGCGGTATCCTACCGCTCCGGTCCTTATGAACCAAAAATGCATCTACCTCTGCCTCTCACTTGTATTGTGCTAAGGCCTTTATTAGAATACTTACAAAATGTTGCATTTAATAAACCGAATTGAATCACCAGACCCTTTCTCAGAATACTATAAATATCGGAAACTGTCAAATAGGGTTTTTTTTTTACACTATTATGTAATTTTTGTAAATGGATAGATAAAAATAGCTAAAATAACAGGGCCTCAAGAAAAAGGATTCTGTAAGCATGCATAAAGCCAATGCCTTCTGTCGATTCCAGAACAGCTGAGAGCAGAGCTTTTCTCTACTCTGATGGTTATTGGAGGTATTATAAATTCAGCAGAAGGAAGTTCATTCCCCATGATGAGCTATGGAGGAGGGGCTATGCACAGAGACATGTCTTTGTACATGTACCTAAGTATTAAAGCTTGCAGTGGCATGATTCTAGACGACATACAGGTTTTAGGGAGGAAGAAACAGGGAAGGATTAACCAAACCATACGAGGCTTGATTTGCAAAGGGAGTAAGTCCTAAAAAGCCACAGCATGGCACAGTGTCGTAGTTAACACTACTGAATTGGGAACTTAAAATTTCACAAGAGCCGGGCGGTGGTGGCGCACGCCTTTAATCCCAGCACTCGGGAGGCAGAGCCAGGCGGATCTCTGTGAGTTCGAGGCCAACCTGGTCTACCAAGTGAGTTCCAGGAAAGGTGCAAAGCTACACAGAGAAACCCTGTATTGAAAAACAAAAAAAAAAAAAAAAAAAAAACAAAAAAAAAAATTTCACAAGAAAGGGGAAATTTTTTTTTTCTTTTTCTTCTTCTTGTTTTTTTTTTTTTTTTTTTTTTTTTTTCTTTTTTCTGGAGACAGGGTTTCTCTATGTAGCTTTGCACCTTTCCTGGAACTCACTTGGTAGCCCAGGCTGGCCTTGAACTCACAGAGATCCGCCTGGCTCTGCCTCCCGAGTGCTGGGATTAAAGGTGTGCGCCACCACCACCCGGCTTCTTTTGGTTTTTGAAGATAGAGTTTCACTGTGTAGCCCTGACTGTCCTGGATCTCGCTCTGTAGACCAGGCTGGCCTCGAACTCACAAAGATCCACCTGGCTCTGCCTCCTGAGTGCTGGGATTAAAGGCCTGTACCGCCACTGCCTGGCTAGGAAGGGGAATCTTAAGTGTTTGTATCACAGAATTAACAAGAAGAAAGAAAGCGAAAGCTGGAGGAAACTTGAGAGGTTTGGCCAGGGAGCTGCAGGCTGCAGTAGTGGTTTCCAGTTTGGTCCAGCTATTCACATTAAATACGTCCAGCTTTAACATGCCAATCAAAGTGCCCTAAAGTAGTCTTTTAAAAAGAGAAAGAAAAATGAGTTTTAATTGACGGCACAGAAGCAAATGCAGTTACAGTTTTATAAGTCACTGCTGATTTCTAATTACAGAGTGTGGCAGTGTGCTCTGTCCAATGGGTTGGATGGCCGCCTGTAGCGCTAGAGCGGAACAGGGTGCAGTGCTCAGCACGTGCTTGCTGATGGCCTGACAGCCACTTGTACATGCCAGGGACTGCTAGGTAGCACTTCCAGATTTGGGTGATGTAAATATGTCTACCATGACTGATTTCAAGTTACCAACCTGACATCACTGAACTTTGCTGGGAAGAGATGTGAGAATCAGCTGAGGGGAGCTGCCTCTCGCATACTCTGGGATCCTTCTTAATCTTCCTCAGGATTATGAACACCTTTAAGAATAGCAGACGCCGATGTAGCACATGGGAGCAAACACAGCCTTAAATAAATGACAGACATGTCCGTGCTGTTTATCAGGATTCTGTTAGCTCGGGGACAGCTCTAAGTCTTTTAATGAAGCCATGGTCACCTGTCTCCTGAATCAACACTGACTCACATTGTCTCACACTGACCATATTGTGTGAATCAAAAGTCAGGATTTAGATTTGTGAAAAGTAAAAAACGGACTCATAGAGACAGAGGGGGAAATCTAAATGTGTGCCTGTCTATTGAAACCCTCTGGGGTCAGCATAGTCGGTGATTCCTAGATGGTAGGTAGAGTTGTGGGTATTTTTTTGCTTTTAGAAGCCCCTGTGTACCGCTGGTCAGTTTTGTATTGAGATTTACAGGTCTTGAGAATAATGAACTAAAAACAAAAAACCAGACAGATTAGTTACAATAAAATTCAAGGCACTAGAATGCAAAGACAAGACACTCTACCAAGAGTGTCTTTGGAGATTGGATTGAAAATGGCTCCACTGATGGGCAGTGCTTATTCCCAGGTCGGGGCTCTTTTAGAAATCTACCATTTACCACCACCCCTAGAATCATGGGATAGGAGAACAACTTAACAGGTAGCCATCTTTATATTCTGAGGGTCCTGAGTAAAAGTTGAAAGGCAACAAATATCTCAGCATTGAAAGAGTTGGATGAGCACTTAGCGAAGTCAGGTCAGTGTCTATCTTCATTAAGAAACCCAATCCAACACAGAATGTTCCTAATTAAATATTGCAAATCAATAGCAAAACTATTCATATATATATATATATATATAACAACTACCTTCCACTTTTAAATACAGTTTTTTTAAAGCCCTTTCTGAGCCTGTTAACTAACATCCGAACCACCTTAGATACTCTAGCATAAGCGCCCTCTGAAAGTGGGTCTCACTGGATTTGTCTCGCTTTATATCCCTAAGGTCCCTTTTCATACACAACTCCCATAACAACCCCCCAAAAGGCGATACAACAACCTTATCTCCACTGGTGTCTGCTTGGCACCGGTCTTCCCTGACCTTCGACACGAGCCATTGTTAAGGGTATAACACATTTACATATTTTGCAATAAAACATCAGTTATTTGCATTACTGTGTCAAGTTTTATTTGATTCTTTCACCTAAAAATGACTCATTTTCCTTTCTTGTATTTTAAAAACCAACTACTCTAAGCTTGTTTGAGAATAATCAAAAATTGCCCATTTAGCTAGAAGTCATTTTCTTTTCAAAAGGCAAATGTTATTTAATCTTTCAGCTGTTCATTGTGCCATCATAAATACTTTCTTTTCAGCACAGTTGTGGGGACTGAAATGAGCCCACTAATTGCCTCCCATTTCGACTGACATGTGGTGGTTTAGTGGAAAGGGAACCCAGCAGGGAGAAGGAAATGGGAGGCTGAGAAAATGAGAGCTAATTATTTCCCCCTGCCTCATGTCAGGCTCCGTGTCGGCCTTGTTTTTACAAACTGGAAGGTTTAGCACTAAATAAAACAAACTGGCGTCATGTTTTTATAGACTGGCAGTGTCATGGAAGCAGCTGCACATCTCAAAGACAATATAATGCCTGCGTTCGCATGGACACCATCTGACAGACACTGTGAGCCACGGCTAATGAGGATATCACAGTGGTGCCAAAGTGAAAGGTGCTGAATTATGTATGATTCTTCATCAGTGCAGCAATAGTCCTGTACATCATTATGAGACATTGTTTTGCTGGAGAGATTAAAACATTCTTAGTTCCAGACCCTGCAACCTATACGCGCTGAAAGAGGTTATTAATGGAATTTTTAGGGAGACTTTCTTGTGGATTTCTTTTGGGTTGAAAAAACCAATTTCATGGGACAAAGCCACGATGGGTCATGACACTGTATAGATAAAGAAGAGAAGCAAATTAACCATACTTGTATTATCTTCCTTCCAAAGACAGCATAATAAAATATAGTGTAGCGGGGTTATACTTAATGATAAATAACCCAGGTGCTTTCCCAGGACATGCCACTCTCCTGCCTTTAACACAGCGGGTTCCGGCAGCTGAGCTGGATAATGGCAACACATGTAAAGGAGCCTTCAAGGCCTCCATCAGCAGCCTCCCCCTACTCTTTATACAGCCAGGACCAGTATCATTTTTGCAGGTTTTGTTTTCATCTGGGATTGCTTCTTAGGCTTCGCAGAAGTCGGTTGCTAGGTCTGCCTCTTTCTCTCCCCGCTCTGGTTTCTCTGAAAGTTTATCCTGACCCCTCTACTTTATATTTTGAAGTACTTCCTCAGTGGGTGGCTTTTAGCCTTCTCCATTTCTGGGAAGAGAGGAGCAGGTGGGGGTTTGGGAAGCCAGTGCCTCTAAGATTAAGCTCGATGTATCTAGGACACAAATTCCAGTTCCATGAGGCTGACTTTATTTCTCCAGTATCTGAGCCTCGATTTCTTCATCCATAAAATGGGAGCTGTGTTCTCGAGAACTGAGTAAGACCATAAGGGTTAGATAACATAAACAGAGCTCAACCCCGTGATGCTGGCTGTATGCCAGTGACAGTGTGAAGTTTAATCCGTATGGCAGAAATGGAAAGAGTGGCAGCCTCCGGTTGTCGGAAAGAGGGCTTGCCTGGGAGGGGGGCTTTCTAGAGGACTCGGGAGGTCTTACTTGCTTTGTTGGCTACACAGGTATAGACAGACACAAGTCAAACTCTGTGACCTGTCAAGTTAAAAATCTGTGTTCTCGTTACATGCAGCTCGTACCTCAGTGCGAAAGCACATTGTTTTTAAATGTCTATATTCTTCAGGAAAAGATAATCTAGAAAAGCTGATTTGGGGGCCACTTTCCTTCTGGAGGATCCAGAAGGATCCTGGACTTGGATTTTTATTTTTCAAGATTTGATCTATGGTGTTGATAGCTCCAATTAATTTGGTAGGGAAAAACTGTATATTTTTTTTAAAAAAAGAAAGAAAGAAAAAAGTATTGTCTCTGAATTCCCAGAACTTTAAAGTTTGATATATTTTGTGCTATTTTGGTATTTGGGCGTTTTCTCCTCCTATTTGGAAAATCTACCACTATCTGGACTCTTCTCTTCTCTTCCGTTCCTTCTTCCCTCCCTCTTTTTCTGTAGAGAGAAGGGATGTCTATGTTTGGTGTCCTTTCAACTAGTTTGGGACTCTAAGGAATTGTAAGCAGGTCACAAAGGATGTAATAGTGAACTCTCACAAAGAGATTCTTAATTTAGCACTAACTGAGTGTTGTTTAGGACCTTATCTCCACGGGGCAAGAACCCTTGTTTTAGTTGGCCCATAACCTTAATTCATAAAATGTTTCCACATAATTGACAATCATACAGCAGTTGGTTGGATGCTTTCTTATCATCCATCAGGCACACACTGGCTCCTAGAATTGTCCGGGTGTCTCAGCAGGTGATCAGAGAAGTGTCCGTGTCCTGAGAAGCTAGTAGAATTCTCCTCTTTTCCACATTCCAAATGCAAAACTTGCCCTCTCCCCAACAAAATGTCATGTGTCTCCTGCAGACCTGCACAGCAACACATCTGCTAGTTAATGAACCTTTTCAAGGACTATGTGTTGCTGCCCCAAGTCCCAGCATAAACAGTTTCTGTGCTCAGCCCTTCTGCTAAGCTGAGGGCTTATTTCCCTGTGGGCCAGTAGGTGATTCTCTCTGGAAAGGTACATCAGGATGATTCTTCCAGCCTTGTGCATCCTGGGTGGGAATCTAGGCTTGAAATTACAATCCAAGATAATCGGGATCTGCATTGATTTTGCATCTGCGACAAGACAAGCTGGTTGTTTCTGTTTTGGATGGTGCAGCGCCAGCTGGGCTGGAGCTCAGTAGTTCCAGTGGTAAATTTGTACTTCCAGCAATGACCTGCTGTAGTCATGGGAGAAAGATTGGCTATGTTGAACCTCATGGAAACAGGGTTTTATTCTCTGTCTTGGATCCTTACAGATGGATTCAACAGGAGAATCTGACTGTCTGCAGTTTTGCCCCCAACTTTCACTCTGTAAAATGGGACATACTGGTAATGTTGTTTGCCTTTTGTTAACCAATAACAAGGAAAAGTTCAGAACTCAGAGGGGAAATGCTACGGCTTACATCTGGAATGAAGCCATGCCATGTCTTAAGGGGTTGGTCCTCAGCTTAGAGCTATTGGGAGGTGGTGGAACCTTTAAAGGGCTGAGCCTAGTTGAGGGGGCTTTCAAGTCATTAGAGGCACATCCTCAAAGTGGACCCTTGGCTCCCAATCTCTCTTGTACTCCTTGGCCATGACATAAGAGGTTCCTCTCTGCCATAGCCCCCACTATGATGCACTGCCCTACTATTAGCCCCAAGGCAATGCCCAAATGATTATGAACATGAACCCTCCAACTCTGTGAGCCAAAATAAACCTTTTCTCTTTATAAGTCAATTATGTCAGCTATTTATTATAGCAATGGAAAATGAACACAGGAGACCTGCTCTTCACAGTACCTAGAGAGACTACACTAGTTCGAGTCTAAACTTAACTCGCCATTTGCTACCTCTGTGATCTCAGCCAAATTAGCTCATCTTTCTGTGCATCGGTAACCTTGACCAAAAATGAGGCTCTCTGGCTGTCAATCACATTTAATAGCCACTGTACTTCCAGACATCTGGTTCTTATTAGCAAGGCTGTATTGAGACATGTTGAAGCAGGGGAGGACCAAATCAGCTTTCTATGCTCCATTTATGAAAGATAAAAATGTATTCCTTCTATTTACTAACGCCAGTCACGGTGATACTGCCAGCAGCAGGTTTCAGGCCAGTCTGGGATACATGAATCCTTTTCTTGAAAAAAAAAAAAATCAGTTTGTTGTGCTAAACATGGTGGTATACACCTATAATACCAGCACTCAGGATGCAGGGGCAAGACCTGCCACAAGTTCAAGGCCAACCTGTTCTACATAGGAAGTGCTATGCTAACTAGGGCTGTCTCGTGAGACCTTTCTAAAACCAGAACCAAATAAAAAGAACACTAAGCTTCAGAAAGATTACATCAGTGTCAGGAGGTAAGGCTTTAAACTTATGAGTCTTCTGCTTCACCCCTTCCTCCATTTCTCCATAGCAATGGAATATACAACCTTTCCCCCATCTGTCCCCACAGCATCAACAGGTATATTTCACATAGCCGCCGGGGTGAGATGGTTTTGGAAAAGGAGTCTTTGGAGGAGTCCCACCACAGGACTGACCCCATAGCCGCCACCATTTGATGGATTTAGGGCTGTCAAGATTGAGTTGTTCAGGGTGCCACAGTCACTCTTGAGTGTTTCTCATTCAGTGTCAATATGCAGGTTTGTATTAGCTCAGGCCAGTCAGTCACCCTGGTGAAGTGAATGGTTTTAAAATCAGGACCAAGATGTGAACAGGTAACATTGGCGCAGGTAACATTGATGCAGGGGGCTTAGGAATGTGTGGAACTGATGCCCTTCTCTTTAAGATGGGGTCTCACGTAGCTTAGGCTGGCCTTGAGCCCCCAAGTGTGAGGATTACAGGTGTGCACTACCACACTGGCCTGTGTGACTTAACTCTTCTTTAAGAAAACCTCAATAGTCCCCTGGTGAGCTCCTTGTTACATGCCTTCTTAACATCTGTATTTGTATCACGTGGGCCTCAGTAGCCGCTGGTGACAGCCCGGAAGTTGTGGACCATCCTCGAGGACATGTTAGGTCAATTTGAAAAGAGCAGGACTTAGGGGATTCCTCCTGCTTTATTTGTGAGTTACTTTTCTGAACTAAGTGACAGTGACATCAGAGATGCTGAAAAGCCCCTGGAGTTGTGTCAGAGGACTGGCAAATTAGTTGACCCCACCTGTTCTCTCTCGCCCAGCATGTAGCAAGCAGGGTCATCCTCGATGAGATGGCTGACGTCCTCCTTTCCCAGAGCTGCTCTGAGTAGCACTGGGTTGCTTCTGAAGCTGTGTTCCTTTAGGATTCAGTGAAGGGCCTTTCAAAACAAGACAACTGTGACTTACAAAGTCAGGCGTAGCCCTCTTATTTGGATCAGGGCTCCTGCAAGGTGAACTACAGAGGGCAGTAGCTGCGGGAGGACCGCTGGCCTCGGGTTGGAGCGGTGAGATCTCTGGGCTTTCTCCCTCCTGTCTGCTGTCACCGGCTCATCTGATTTGTGGGGTTCAGCAGGACACCAGTGAGCCTGGTCCCCTCGACTGCCTTCCCCATTGATGTCCCCTCAGGCACCTTTCACAGCTGGAGTCCCATCTCTACCACCACAGGTCAGGAAACACCAGCAAAACTCCTAAATCTGTCTGAGCCTCTTTTTCCTCATCGGTTTATAGGGGAAATAAACCTGATTTGCAGGATTATTGTGACTATCAAATAGAATAACAGGGTCTAAGCAGTCAGCAATATGACCACCACAGAGTGAGGACAGTAAATGGCTCCGCCGGTGTGAGGAGATGGAGTTTGGAGCATATGTTAGTTACCTGTTTTGTAAAAATACCTCACCAATAAATAAAAAAATAAATAAATAAATCCCAAAACTTAAAGGAGGGCTCGTGGTTCAAGAATACAGTCCATCATGGTAGGGAAGACACCACAGCAGGAACTTGGGGCAGCGGGTCACATCGCCTCTGCAGTCAGGAAGCAGAAAGATAGGAATGCTCTTGTTCAGCTCCCTTCCTAGTTTTTATTCAGTCCAGGCCCCCAGCCCCTGCAATGGTAATACCCATAGTTAAAGTGGGTTTTCCCATCTCCAGCCACGTGCCTAACTAATCCTCACAGGCATGCCCAGAGGCTTGTACTAACAAGCATGGAGCACCAGGTGTCACAGGAGCACCCTGTCAAAAGGGTATGAGACAAGAGTGAGACAGAGGGAGGGCAGGCATTGCATGTGGTCCAGTGTCTTCTGACAACGCCTTGGACATGCACAATCCCCAAAGTTGAGAGGCAAAAGAAACAGAGCCGAAAGCAACTCCATCATTTTAAAGTGCTTCATTCAGGCACCACCTTGGGGAGGTTCTGTTTCAGAGAAGGGCAGCCCATGACAACAGTCATTATCCTGCCCAGTTAGCCCAGGCCCCTGTGCTCCTACGGCAGTGGCCCCAAAACAAGGGAACACTGAGAGATGAGAGACAGGTCTGTTCTCAGTTGTGGCTGTGACTGATGTGAGAAAGTGGTTCATTTCACTGCACGGACCTTTTCTTCCTCTAGTCGGTATCCTGTGAATGGAGCTGGGCAATGAGGACCTCCCATAGACCCCAGTCCTGCTTGGCAGCACAGGTCCTCCAGAGGCTCTCCCAAGCCCCTGTCCTGGCTTCTCGCCGAAGCCACCAGGGTTTCTGCAGCCTCCTTGCTGCTCTTCTTGCCCAGAACCTGAATCTGAACTTGCTCCAGGGAGAACAGTTCAAGTCCACACAGGAAAGTGCTTTCCAGTCTCAACACGTGTGCGCTTGGTGTGATGTGCTTAGTTCTTCAACCCCTGGGTCTTCAAAACTGCGAGAGACAATAGCAAGTTATAGTCCAGAGGTCACATCTGAATTGCACACACACGTGATTTATTCTTTTTCTTTATACGTTAGTGGTTTTTGTATTGACAAACCATTAACATTTTACCCTGCTTTCTTCATTTATCACTTATCTATCTCTCCAGGCATCTAAGCACCACTTATTTCATAATACGTTTCAAAGTAACTTCCAGGCATCAGAATACTTCTTCCTAAACATTTCTGTATACTAGATTCAATAAGAAATGTATAGAGCTTATATATGCTTTTTTTTTTCTTTTTTCTTTTGTTTTGGTTTTTCAAGACAGGATTTCTTTGTGTAGCCCTGGCTGTCCTGGAACCCACTCTGTAGACCAGGCTGGCCTTGAACTCACAGAGATCTGTCTGCTCTGCCTCCCAAGTACTGGGATCAAAGTCGTGCACCACCACTGCCTGGCTGTATGCTGGTTTTGATGAGTGTGTACAGACCCTTATATTACCCTATGCTCTGT
>NC_081419.1:50735827-50765827 GCF_949786415.1 Peromyscus eremicus
ATCACATCCGCAGTGTTGTCCTCCCTAAGAGGACAGTGAGCTGTGTCTTTACCCCACACCATTATCAGCTCTGGGAAAGGGAGGTAGGTAGATCAAGAGGGCTACACGATAAAAGAAAAGAAAAAGGAGGACTATGACTTTTTTATACCAATGATAAAATGTCCTTGTAACATTTAATATGTACGTTGTATGGCTCTGTTGTGAAAGGTTACACCTTCAGGTTCCATAACGTAACTGCCTGGGTTTGCTCATATTTATTTTGTGCCTGGCCCTTGAGAATTTTGAGTGTGTGATTCCTATAACAAAACCCTTCAACTGATAAATTATGTCTCAAGGCTGCACTAACTGGGGGTTATTAGATATACAAAAGGATCTAATTTCACGTCCTCTTTTGAAAAAAGAAAAATCAAACACTCCCACACTACTTCATTTAGAATACTTTGTGTGTTATAAAACACTAAAATGAAAAAAAAATTGTTTCACTCTCTCAATTCTGTAATTTTGCTTTTAATTCCAGGATTGTAAATGGAAAATGTATATGGAGATGGATGGGGATGAAATTGCAATAACCTACATAAAAGATGTGACTTTCAACACAAGCCTCCCTGATGCAGAGATTTTAAAGATGACAAAGGTAAGGTTCTATTTACAGCTTAAAAGCTTTTTTGAATTCACAGATATCAAACAAAGACATTAAAATACCCCAGCAGTGGGCTTTTGTACTCCTGGATGCTCACATCAGCTCAGCCTCAAGCTGCCTCTTGAAAGGCACATTTTATTTAGCAGATTGAGAGAATAATTTTTTTGTTAAAATTCCACTTGTGCTGTGTGAACCAAAGAGCACTGCAAACCAAAAAGTATCATTTAAGTTTTTTTTTAATCCTACATTTCTTCTTACCTTACCATTTATTAAAGAAAATGTTATCAATGAAAATATTTACTTCAAACTGGATTGAGTTAAACTTAGAAAGAAAAACTTACAATGATGAAGACTTCCGTTTTTCCCCTCACTGCTGGTGGTGTGCATGCTGGACAGTTGCTCTACCCCTTAGCTCCATCCCCAGCCTGCTCTAGTCAGTTCTAGGAGGACTGGGATACGGCTATTTGGAGACACATGGCGCTGCTCTGTCGCTTCTGTAAGTTCCCACCACAAGTTCCTCGAGTGGTGGAGAGCATGTCTGGAGTCCAGAGTCACTGGAAACCCTGAAGAAATCCAACAGAAAGGTTTAACTTGCTCCTCAGAATGGAAAGAACTCAGTTTTTTCCCAACCATACTCGGAAAAAAAAAGTGTAAGATTTCAGTGGTAGGTCCACCACTTCAGACAAAGCATATGTCCGTAAGATGGCCATCCTGACCTCCAGTAACCATCAGTGCTGGCCCATGGCTAACCTAACTGTGCACTGAGCTTTAGTGAAGAAAATGGAGCTTTTCACAAAGAACCAGAGTACAGACACAAGTTGGAAACAAAATGAGTCTACAAAGCCATGACATTTGATTTGTGTGTTCTCTGTACAGACATAAGATGGCTGAATGACCAAGTCCTTGTAACTTACAAGTAGATTCATCAAGAGGATAGTTTGGTATTCATTGTTGGGTTCCTCTATATAATTGGGATTCACTTTTGTGGCATTGCTTACCTTAACATAAGAGTCTGATTTGGTTTAATGTTTCCTTATGTTGTGGGGACATATTGTACTTTGATGTCTAGAAAGAACAGGTACTCTCCCCTGGGTCCCAGTTTTGTCCTCCCCAGTTGACACAGTTGTCCTCTCGCTTCCTTGTCCTTAAGATGTAGTCATTGCTTACCATAAGAAGGAAGTTGCTCCATGCAAAAAATAATACAATGCAATTGTAGAGCTGAATGTTTCTGCCATCATGCACCAGGGCAAAACCATACACATTAATGGAGCTTACAGGAAAAACAGGATTGGAAAGGTCATTTAAAATTTACAGAACCTTATAAAAACAATAGAAGCAATAATAGTCTTAATTCATATAAAAATCAGCCCAGTTAAATCTCTCTTATAGTCTACACAACTTATACACAGTCATTGTTCTGCAGCCCCAACCTGGAAGGATAAGGGAATGAGAAGAAAATGAAAAAATAATTTTTATCAGAATTAGCATAAGACCCAAAATATAGGCTTCATTAGTCTTTTGCCTTGATACAGTAGGAAAGTAACACCACAATGTCTTCATTGGTACAAGCCTCTTGGCACGATAGCCTGGCAGACAGAAAGCTGAATGATTGACAAGGACAGTATACTAGCTACTGCTTGCTCTCAAGAAAGACAATTCTGGGACCTCTCATGTTGTCATGGCTTTATCTTAATGTTGAAAAGCTTTTGGCTATTGTTTCAAACATTAGCATGAATTAACAACCTACTGAAAGGACTGAGTAATATATCATGTTTTATCACCCCAGAGAGGATTGAGGACCTATGTAAGGGTACAACTATGATCCCAATACTTGGGAGACTGAGGCAGGTGGATCATCATCTAACTCTAAGCCAAGACTACACAGCCAAACCTATTTCGAAAACAAAAACAACAAAAAGCAAAAAACAAAACCCACAGAAAACCGTAGATCGGGACTACCATCTCCCATCAGTAGGACATACACACAACTCATTCAGTCATAAAACAGCAAAGTCCAAAATACAAGTGTGTTGTAAGCCAGCATGATTTTATGATAATTTAATATTCTGCAAATTATGTATGGCACAATTAGCCTCAATGAAACATGGCAGGACAGACTATCTTCTGATATGATGCCAACCTAATTTCTGTGTTTCAGCCACCATTTGTAATGGAGAAGTGGATTATAGGAATAGTGGACGATCAGACTGTGGAGTGCACAGTCACATATGAGGTAAGCTCCTGAAGACAGAGTCTACAAGTTTCACCCTCTATTAGTGAGCAGGCATTTGTCTAGTCTCTCTGGTACTTACAGGTTAGTATGTGGATTTATTGGAAAGGAAATTACATACTGGCATGCATGTACAAAGATAACCGCAATTTCTCTAACGAAGTGTTAGGAAGGAAAGATAACATGATTGAAATTGGGGAAACACCTTAGATATCCATTGAACACTTTGTACATCCCACCAAATAATGTAACAAGTGAGTGTAACTCACTTGGAAATAAGAGTTCAGAAGAGGAGATCATTGATTGTTCAGAAGACCAGCATATACCCCTGTGACCACCTGGAAAGTTTATTGTTATCGCCAAATTAACAGATCCCATAAATTTTATATGAAAAGAAAAACTTACATTAAGGAAAGAAAACATGGGGGATGGAGAGATGGCTCAGTGGTTAACAGCACTGGCTGCTCTTCCAGAGGTCCTGAGTTCAATTCCCAGCAACCACATGGTGGCTCACAACCATCTATAGTGGGATCTGATGCCCTCTTCTGGCATAAAGTTGTACATGCAGATAGAGCACTCATACATAAATAAATCTTTTTTACAACAAAACCATGCTATTGAAATGTACACATCTGGCACTACCTGCCGGCAGGTGTAGAGAATTACCTAGTCACAAATCATGTCAGAAACTGACTGGTGGAAATGAACAATAGCTTGGGATGGTTGGTTGTGTGGTCAGAGAACAGCCATACAAACATCAAGCGCAAGTCCCTAGGACACAGAGAACAGTAATAAAGCCAGACAGGTGGGCAAGGTCAGATCTGGGGACCCCAGTAAGGACTCGCCATAAGCATGGGAGAATGTCAGGTGAGGCATTTTAAGCCTTAAATGCCTGACTGTGTTGTGAAAATCAAGATCTTCTGTACAATACATAACAGTTACCAATACCTTACACTTTCTTTAAAAAGAGAGATTAAAGTCTCATGTCTTTTATCATTTAAAAACTTCATTTTTAGTATTATAAAATAATATCTCTCTGCAAATATATTTCAACTCTGTATTTAAAAATGGATTTAACGCCAATAACTTCGTAAAAGTCAACAAGGTCTTCAAGGGTGGTAAGACATTGACCCTAGAAAAGGGAGGAACGTCTTGTGGCACAGGCTGGAGGGGTCCACAGTCTGGGGTCACGTGAAGGTACTAGTATGCATCTTTGGTAGGTAGGGCCTGCAGACTTTTCATTCACTTAAGGCAGTTCTGTTAAGGATTCACCATAAAGTCAGGTACGCCTGCCGTGTCTCACAAACCTCAGGTAAATACTGAAAGATCAGGAATGGCTTTCTTCGTTTGGCAGACAGGAAACCAGGCTGGGAGAGAAGAAAGGAAGTCCAGGGCTCTGGGGTACTCAGTGACAGAGTGAACGTGCTCACACCCATGTCTCCCCTCTGCAAACAGTGTCTCTTCCCTGGTCCCCGGCCTGTGAGCCTCACAGCTGCTGCTACAGTAAGATGCGGGAAGTCTCCCTCAGGCCGGGTTTTGCATGCTGCCGTACTGAGATGGTTTCCTGAGTTATCACAGTCTAGCTTTTCAGAATCAGAGCCCCAAACCTCGTCCACTGAACTCCACAGCCCGCAGGGCAGAAGTGTGATAGCAACACTGATGTCTGCTAACTGGCCCTCACCCCCCAGGAAAAGCCCCCTTTAACCGGACAGTTAGAGCAGCTGGATTCCAGCTCTGTCTGCTGCAGACAACCCCACAGACACGCCGCACCCTGCTTCTTGCTGTTTTTCCTTCTTACTGACCTTCCTCTCCCCCTTCCTCCCTCTTATCTTCTTCTCCTCTTCCTCCTCCTCTTTGGACTCCATGATAATAAACCACCTCTAGATTTCTCACTTTCCAGTTTTTAAAGACATTTCTTTTCTTTCTCTCCTCTTCCTCCTCGTCTTTTCTGAGACAAGATCTTTCTATGTAGCCCTGGCTGGTCTCCAACTTGCTGTGCAGACCAGGCTGGCCTTGAACTCACAGAGACCCACCTACTTCTGCCTCCTGAGTGCTGGGATTAAAGGTGTGCCCCACCACCGCCTACTAAAGACATCTTTTTGTAACTGTATTGAATCCTAGAGACTCTTTTTTGTGGGGACCCAAGGCCAAGCCAGTGTGGCCCTGAGCTATACCCACAGCCCTGGAAAGACTGTGATCTACACATGTCTCTCTCTGGTGAGGAGGACTTCTTCAGGATGAGAACTGTCATCGGGTATCCGCCCCTGATGCTGGATTTCCTCACTCTGAACTCATCTCAGGGTGCACCTACTCCCTTTACTCACCCCGTGGCAGCCTCCTTCATTCTCTTCCCTGTGTGTGTCCGTCCCAGTGTCCTTAGGCCAAGGTACACTGAAGCGAGACAGTGGTCAGTGTTCATTTCTCCAACAAAGTATCTTTTTTCAACTATAAAAAACATTTCTTAACAAAGAGGTACACTGAGCTCTGTCAACTGCTATAAACTCTGGGGGAAGACAACCTTAGTTTTAAGTACTAAAATATACTAAGCAGAAAGGGGTGTAGGATGGGGAAAGAGAGGAAGGAAGGGGGGGGGGAGTATAGAGTCCATTATGGGAAAAGTTAAAAATGTTCCTGTTATTCAAATTCACTAATTTAGGCAACGGCATAACAACATGCATTTTTTCCTTCCCGTTTTATAAACATATGCATGATTGTGGGTTTCTTGGTTTGTTTTTTTTTCTAACAGAGTGATGTAAGAACTCCGAAACTCACTAAGCATGTCCACTCAATTCAGTGGAGTAGAACGAAGCCTCAGGATGAGGTGAGAGCAGTCCAGCTCGCCATCCAGACTCTGTTCTCCAACTCCGATGGCAACCCTGGCAGCAGGTCTGACTCAAGTAAGTTAGTGTCCCGGTGCCCCATGTGTGCCTGAGTCCAAACGTGCGCTGTGACGTTTCCGTGACAGAGGTGAGGGCCAGGCGGTGGACAGCAGCTGCCTGACGCAGTACTTCCCTCTTACAGTTTTAGAATATTGGGTTTTTTTTTTTCAAAATTTTTCCTAAGTCTTTGAGAATGTCATACATATGTACAATGTACTTTGATCAGATTGACCGTGTAATATTGGTTTTATAATAGATTATAGAGTCAAATTTATAGACATAAATGTGAACACATTGTACAATGATGAAAAGTAGTTACACTGCAGTGACAAAAACATCTGCTTGTTTAGTTTCTAAAAGTGTACCTGTAAATAAAGATGAGCATCTTCTAGCTCACATTCCTACAAAGCCACTGCGGTCAACAGTACTTCTTGTCTTGTCTTTTTCATTTTGGCAGTCTTGTGCACCCCTGGCTGGCCTGGAACGGTTTTCAGATAGCGGAGAATGATCTTGAACTTCTGATTCTCCAGGCTCTGCCTCTAAAGTGCTAGAGTTACAGGCATGGGCCACCACACCCAGTTTAATGGGGTGCTAGAGATGGAATCAGGGCTTGGTATGCTAGACAAGCACTCTATCAACTGAGATGCATCCCTGGCTACTTCTTGAGTCTTGAACAGTGACAAAGCATGGCAACGATGGAGTGAGGGAGTCGTGGAGGGAGTGGGGGAGGGAGTAGGGGAGGGAGTGGAGGAGGGAAGGAGAAGGAGGAACAGGCAAGAGTCAATGGAAACGAGACGATGAAAAGGTTCAGCATGATGGTTCAGCATGTAAAGGCAGCTGCCTACAAGCCTGACTGATTCTTGTCTGTTATCCTCTAATCTCCACACAAACATCATGGCATGTGCTGTCACTCACACTCACACACACACACACACACACACACACACACACATAAATAAATAAATAATGTTTTTTTTTAAAGTTTAAGAGACAGTAAAGAGAAAAACTTTAATGTACATGATAAATAATGGTGATAGTAATTTTAAAAACTAAGAAAAGCACACAAGGTCAGCTGACTGGCCATGCAATTGGTCGTTATTTAGTGAACTCGGGCAAAGGTTCTGACTTGTAGGCTCAGAAACTCTAATAACTGTAGGAGTGAGACAAGCTCACAAGTGTGTTGAAGGTGCATGTATGTATACAAAGCCACACACAGTCCTTCTTGACCATGAGACATACACCTTCGAAGCACACCAGAAATGCATGCTTTCTAATCAGCACTTCTCGTTCCCCGAGAGAAAAGTACTTTTTGTGACAGCATACCTGAAGGCTCCTTGTCAGACATGGAGACAAAGCGGGGACTCTAACTTACTATCCCCAATGGCAAGTGTTGGCAGCCTGGCCCCTCTGTTGACCACTGTAAAGCTTGACTTGCCAAGCAGAACAAATATTCTTTCTTTCTTTGTTTTGGTTTTTTGAGACAGGGTTTCTCTGTGTCTTTTTGGTGCCTGTCCTGGATCTCACTCTATAGACCAGGCTGGCCTTGAACTCACAGAGATCCACCTGGCTCTGCCTCCCAAGTGCTGGGATTAAAGGTGTGCGCCACTGCTGCCCGGCCAGAATAAATATTCTTAACTGGCCACAAACCAGGGAGAACAGAATCCTGAACAACATTCAGAAGCCGTCAACAAATGATCTGACATCATGCCAGGCCTGATCACCTTTATCAACAGAGTTGATGTGCTTCTACCGTTTTGCAAACAGCTATCAGAGAACATTGCTACCATCGGGTTAGGCCTGGGGTTTTGTTAAGACTCTTTAGCTACGAGCACCGTCAGGCACATTTTAGGGCATGCTATTCTGCTGAGGTTATTCCACATAGTAGGTCTGGATCTACACAAGCTCCCCCATGCAGCTACTTCTAAACTCCTTTATGCTTGTCAGGTCTGTGTATCTTGCCTGGTATGTCTGCTATAATATTTAAGGACTTCTTTTAGCTGGTACGGTAGCTTACCTCTGGAGTCACAGCTTCCAGGGAGCTAAAGCAGGACCAGTGCAAGTTCAAGGTCATCATAGGCTATACAGTGAGTTCTCAGAGTGAGACTAAAAGAGGACTTCTTTCTCAACTAATGTTTGTAGAGCACGTTTTACTTCTATAGAGCTTTTATAGCTATGACCCTGTTTGATCCCTATAACTGCCCTGTGAAGCCTGGGACCTTCTCTCTATGATTCTGCTAGATTTTCTCTTCTGTGAGGCTAGTTTTCCCATTTCCAAATTCTTATTACACAAAACGGCTGCCCGTGACTTCTAAGTTTTACATGGTTCAAATGCTACCATATTGAGAGTAAACAAACAGCCGGGCGGTGGTGGCGCATGCCTTTAATCCCAGCACTCGGGAGGCAGAGCCAGGCGGATCTCTGTGAGTTCGAGGCCAGCCTGGGCTACCAAGTGAGTTCCAGGAAAGGCTCAAAGCTACGCAGAGAAACCCTGTCTCGAAAAACCAAAAAAAAAAAAAAAAAAAAAAAAAAAAGAGAGTAAACAAACAAACAAACCTTTTTTAAAACATCACTCTGAGTTCCAGATCCCTATGGTAACACTTCTGGGGCTACTTCCTCCAGGCATGCTCCCATAGGCAATGAACTGTATCACCAGGAAGTGACGGTGACGGATGGCAGAGCACGAGGCTGGGGCTGGGGGCAGGTCATGAGGACATCTACATTGTGACCATGGTGTTCCCTTCCCAAAATAGGGCACTTCCCAGACCCCAAATAGGTGTCCTTTACATCTTCTAAGCATAATCTTTAGGAAACAGTAAATTACTCTTTAAGAATGTACACTGGAAAAATCAGCACCCTCCACTTCCTGCTGGAGTTGCTCCAGACTGTTTCCCTCGGGAGAGCTTTGTCTGGCTCCCTCCAGTTTTCAGCTTGTGTACCTCCCTTCTGTCTTCCTCCACCCTTTTTACTCACTTTTCCAGTGTGATGTGAAGACTCGAGATCACCCACTAGCCCAATCATACCCTTTTTCATCTGCCAGGAGCAGAAAACCCAGTTTCACCTGGCTTAACTCAGTGGGCCTCCAAGTTTGGTCCTGTGGGATCCTCTGTGAACCTATCATAGACACATACTCCCTGCCCCATCTCCAGACATACCACATCAGGTATGCCAGGTCTAGAACCAGCAGCCCGCATTTTAAGGAACCCTCTCAAGTCCCCCAAACACCGATTGAAGTGAATAAAATGCATTGTCTTCCATCACTAAAAGTCCAGAGGTGATGTAGGCTCTGGATGCAGTCGGACAAATAAGTTTGACGAGGAATCTTAAGGAGTGGCCTCTTCCTTTCCTCTCTGCCTTACTCACTGTACAGGCTTTGCCCACGGCCTCACTGCTGTGTCTGGCTGCCCTATAAACATAGGGATGCCCTGAAAGCACCAGGTGTCAGCCCTGACCTGTTCTCATAGTTAGTGAAACAGCCTTCCCAGAAACCCAGCAGACTACCCACACCAATTCTGCTTTGAGCAGGACAGCAATATTTCCTTTGCTGGCATCTGCGTGTCTGTCATGAGCAGAAGAAACCCAGCTTCCCTTGATACACATGGCTGCAGACAGGAGCTCAAACTCAGGCCTCTTGGAAGCTACAACTGTAGAGAGGCCGCAGTTTAGGAAGATTGTGCTGCGATAATGTATCTATCGCTCCTTGTAGATGAAGTCCCTGATACAGTTAGAATCACGGCAGCAGAAATAGAAAAATGCCAACCCTTGCCGGGTGGTGGTGGCGCACACCTTTAATCCCAGCACTCGGGAGGCAGAGGCAGGCGAATCTCTGTGAGTTCGAGGCTAGCCTGGTCTACAGAGTGAGTTCCAGGACAGTCTCCAAAGCTACACAGAGAAACCCTGTCTCGAAAAACCAAAAAGAAAAAAGAAAAAGAAAAATGCCAACCCTATTATATATTCTAATTGACAATTTACCTTTCCGCCCAAGGGTTCATGGTAGTAAAGATAAAGGTACCTGTCCTGGAACTTCCATGAACGGTGATGCTTGGCATGGCCCTAAGCAGCCTTGAGACTGGTTTCCTGAGCCAGGCTTATGAATTAGGCATTCAGCTTTGTGGCGTGGAAGAGGCTCATTTCCTTTTTCCCTGCAGGTGCGGACTGCCAGTGGTTAGACACTCTGCGCTTGCGGCAGATTGCATCCCACACTTCTCTGCAGCGTTCCCAGAGCAACCCCATCCTGGGGTCCCCTTACTTCTCCTACTTCGGCAACCAGGATTCCTATGCGGCGGCGGTGAGGCGGACCCAGACGCCCGTGAAGTACCAGCAGATCACTCCCATCAACCAGTCCAGGAGCTCCTCCCCGACCACGACGCAGTACGGGCTCTCCAAAAACTTCTCCTCCCTGCACCTCAACTCCAGGGACAGCGGCTTCTCCAGCCTCAACACAGACAGCTCCTCCGAGAGGGGCCGCTACTCGGACCGAAGCAGAAACAAAAACCGCGGGAGCGTGTCCCTCAACTCTTCCCCCCGAGGAAGATACGGTGGGAAAAGCCAGCACTCCGCACCTTCGCGAGAAAGGTATTCCGGAAGGTTCTACAGGTTGCCCCAGGCGGCGCTGAACACTCATCAGTCCCCTGACTTCAAGAGGAGCCCGAATGACCGTCACGTGCCCAGGACCATCCCAGGCATGCCTCTGCACCCCGAGGCTGCCCCCAGAGCAGGCGAAGAGGAGAGCAAGGCGAGCGAAGGGGGCTGGACTAAGGTGGAGTACCGGAAGAAGACTCACAGGCAACTTCCAGCCAAGACTGGCAAGGAGAGAACCCGGGGCAACTACCGCGGGCGGAGGAACTTTTGATGGCTTGAGTCAGATGGGCTTTTCCAAGCGGGTTCTGCGGTGGTTTGTGCCGTGGACTTTGGGTAACAAGACACCTTCAGATTCCAGGAACCAAAGAGACTAGGCTGGGGGTTAGCAAACACCTTTTAATTCAAAGGACAACCAAAGCAGGATCACAGTTATGGCCGTCGGTTGACTAGCTGTGGCAATTAGACTTGACAATGACTGCCCATATTTCATCCCCCGAATTAATATTGAAGCGGGAAGGGCTGTGCCATTTAGTCCATGCTGGGCACATTCTCCTTAGCAGACCCGGAACTAGGATAAAGCTAGTGAGGGGGCCACAGACAAATCAAATTTCTAGATGAAAACAGATGTGTCTTATTTTTTCTTTCATCTAAGGTTCCAAGGTGGCTCAGCAAGGCACTGTGGCTGATCCTTTATTTAAAATTTGGGTATTTTGTTCATCATGAATTTTTTGCATTGATTGTTTTTTAAACTACTGCGATAAAATATCATTTATCTTGATTGCTGAGGGATTTTTTAAAAAATGCCACCCTAAATTTTGTGCCCAAGGCAAGTGCCTCCTCACTCATCTCAACCCTGTTAGTATTTATTTTAGTGAGATATTTGTGTTTCTGTCATGGTCAGAATTGAAATGATTTGGCCTGTCATTTTTAGGTAATAAAAAAAGATTGTGGAAGTTAATGTTGCCTATATGGTGTTTATCTCGTTCATTAAGGTTCATCAAACAAAAGGTCTAAATAGCCGGGAGGTTTGTGGCTGGTTCCTTTCCTGATCTCCCAGGACTCAAGTTGAGTGTTAGTTCCCACCTTCACCATAGAAGGAGCGAAGAGGGGGGGAAAACAATCCATACAGCATCCTTGGGACGTCAGAACTCTAAAATCTAAATGGAGCAGGATAATACCATCTCAAGCTAAAAGTCAGAGAAATTAAATAATTAAACTACCGTTAGCCTTGTTAGAGCAAGACAGTAAATACCTGCCTTGCAGCGAGTCAGTGTGTAGCAGCTGGGAATAAGAGGAAGCGTGGAGTCTGGAGCAGGAAGCTAGTGACGCACGAGGGTGTGAGGACGGGATATGAAGCACTGTGAAGTGCTCCCTATTTTACAAGTCCGAAAGTCAGGTTGGCAACAAGCCTATTATGCATCAAATAGAGAAACGTTACTATCAGTATGCTAAGATTCTGTTCAGCACTCACTAGTACTAAACACTAAGTGCCCTTTGGTCTGTCCAGGATTCTTGATGTCCTCTAGGAATCCAGATGATTCCTGGGTGTTCCATAGGATTGAATTCTCTCCTTATATTATAGAAAGCAGGCTTCCCCATAAGTATACATGCTCCAGTGCAGTACTTGGAATCTGCTGGGATCATCGAGGGTTGTATAGCATTAAAGTCAAGATGGTAGGAAATGACTTTCATTTACAAAGGAAACTGTCTAAATGGCCTAACTGTTGATTCACCAACTTAATTATATTGACCATCTGCACTTACTAACAAGCAAAGCAACGGGCTTGTAAATCAAGATCAGTTTGGTGGGCATGAGGTACTTATTTTCATCATGGCTGACCAACTCGTAAAGCTGCTAGTCTTCACCTTCTCACTGTGATCCTTCATATCAAGCCAAGCCTGTTGCCAGTTCTTCTCCCCTTTGGCCTTCCTTTGTGTTTAAATGACAGCGACAAAAAGGGTGTGTGCAAAGTGCTATCTTATATGCTCTTTCCAAATAGGGGCACATTCTTCGTGAGTTTTTGGATACATAGCTGGATGCAGTCTTGCATCAGTCACTCTGAAAGGAATACAAAGTGGGTATGAGTTAGTACAACAAATGCACAGTGCAGGGAGATAGGGAGACTTGCAATTTATAAGGTGCTGCGCAGATGACCCTCTGTGTCCTGCCCCTTGCCACCATCCTGCTTTTGTGGATCCTGAGTTAGAAACTCCAAACTGGCATTAAAGTGACTGCATGTTCTCGGTCTTCTTGACAGTGGTTGATCACAAAAAAAAGTTCCTGCAATAGCCTACCACACTGACCACTTTGTAATGTCTCGTGGAAAAATACTTGTCAGCATCGATGCTTCCAGTCAAAATCAAAACAAGAACAGCTGCAGTCTGGTTTTGGGTTGTAAAGAAGTAATAAGAGTTAGATGTGCTTTTCTAGCTTGTTTCTCTCTCTCTCTCTCTCTCTCTCTCTCTCTCTCTCTCTCTCTCTCTCTCCCTTAACAATGCTTAGTCATCAAACATCACTTGTCAGGTTAGAAGAATGTAACTTAAGAGCAGAACAAGAATTAAGAGGGCATGCACCATCAAAATAACTGCCAAAACAGAAATTTAAAAAATAGCAGCCTAAGATATCTTAGCATTCATATGGCCTTGGGTTCAGGTCTCAATACCAGTAAACCAGAAAATCATTTTCCAACAGTCAGGAAGTTTATTAGCTGGAAGAGGCCAAGTTTAGGACAGACAGGAAAACTTTTAGGTAAGAACTTAAGGCTGTATAGCACGCCGCAGGACACATGCATAGATGCTCTCACAAGTGAGCAGACTAACTGTTTCCATCTGATTTACAGTGAATGTAGCTTATAGAGAAAAAGTAAACTACAATGTACTTAAATTGATTGACAGTGAAATTTAGGTCAGTAGAATCTACCTGGGAACTCTCTCTTTACTATGCCTTTTCCTGTGCAGTGGTACCAGACCCTTCCTAAGACCCTTCTCTGCAATACATATTACCTGAGCAGGTTGGTACAGACGTGGAACACTTGTGAGGGAAGTTAGGTTAAGGAACTTCCTGCAAAAGCTACCTCACAGTGATAAGGTGTAGATGGGCAAAACACAAGCTGAAATATGAATGAAAAGAAATTTTCTCATACATAAAATATTTCTTGTAAACTTTAAATTATATATTAAACCCATAGGAAAAACAGCTATAAGGGAAAAATTAATATAAGAGAGCCAAGGAAATGGCTCCGTGGATAAAGTCCTCAAGCCTGACAACCAGCGCTCAGATCCCTGGAGCCCATATCAAATCCAGATGTGACAACACTGTGGACTGGGTGTTCTTACAGTGAGGTGGGAAGCAGAGAGTGGTCCAGAAGCTTGAGGGCTGGCCAGCCTAGGGAAGCAAAGAGACAAGAGAGACCTTCAAAATGAGGTGGAAGGTGAGGACTGACTCTTGAATGTTATCCTCTGACCTCCACATATGCTGTGTCATGTACATGCTTTCACTCATAAACACACAGACACACAGCATACATATAATACACACACACACAAATATATAAAAATAGTAAATGTACATAGAAAATTAATTAGATAAAACTTTCTCTGTACTGACAAAAACATTTCTCAATATTTATATAGCTGATCTAATCATCTATAAATACAGAATCAAAATAGCCTGGGGTCAGAACAGAGTGCTCAGAATATCCAGTAGTTCAACATGACAAGGCCGAAACATCCTAGACGCACCTCAAGGCACTCTGATTTAGTTCACTGTGGCTCTTCCGACACGGAGGTGTCAGAAGAATTTAGAAGCTTTCCAGGGCCCATCTCTATAACACAGTCTTCCGCCTCGACAAGTCGGTACAGATGTGGTATGCTCCAGAACTCTGCTGTCATGAGCTGCCGTGGTCTGGTTGTGTGAACTTGTCCAGGAGGCAGCGTTAATTAATTGAGATGACAGAGACTGCACTTTAGGAGCCTTAGACAATCTCTCGCCGCTCTTGCATTTGAGAACCACCTTGAATCCGGGCTGTCCTGAGCAGATGAGAGCAAAGGCCTAGGCCTGGCTTCTCCGGCCCACCTGCCGTTTCTGCAACTGCCTTATGAGGTGACTGGAGTGGTGGAGAGTTTCCAAACAGTTGCTCCTGCCAATGGTTTCTTTCTCCCCCACCTGCCTAACCAGTGGCCGTGCCTGGCCAAGCGAACACAGTTAAAAACTGGAGACTTCCCTGACCTTACAGTTCATTTCACAGCTACAATTCAGCACCGATAACTGGTGTTTCTCTTACTCAACTCAACCGGAGAAGTCCCTTTCCTACCAACAGCTGGGTTTCTCTCAGCCCTCCGAGTCTGGCTGAGAGAAAAGATTTGAGCAAAACCTTCACACAGGCTACCCTCTATCAAAGCTCACATAAACAGAACAGTATTCACCAGCAAGGCCCTCCCAAAGTGACATAGGAATCCGTTTGGTCTGCAAAGTACACAGCTGTGGTCCAGGTGAGGATCATGTGACCAAGCTCATGAACCTCTTCTGTATTGCACTTCCTCAGACCCCCAAGGAATCACTCGGGGATGCATTCAGCCACGGAAATTAGTAGCCCTTTCGTCCGTTAACTTCGAAACTCTGTACACCCCAACCTGCTTCCACAGTCAGCCCTCAGCCTGCAGCTGAAATGCTGCTCTCTGCAGGGAATGTTCCATCATCTCCAGCTGCCACTCTGTCCTGCCCTGTGCATTCCCACAGAACCACTTGGCTACTTACTCACATATATCTTCCTTTCTATTGGAATCATCCCCAAGTTTGTCTGCATCTGCTTGCATGGCTAGGCTGTTAGCTGCATGGAGCAGGGATTATACCTGGTCATATGATATGATATGATATGATATGATATGATATGATATGATATGATATATTATATTATATTAATTATTATATCTTGGTTTTCGGTACAGCTTTTAAACAGTACTCAATCTATTTATTAAGTGAATGAAATGATAATTAGTCAGGCTACCAAACCTTCAAATTCTTGTTCTAATTACACACTCATTAAGTGTCATTAATACTCTCCAAACCAAAAAATAGATCTAGTGTTAAAACAGTTGCCTTTCTGATATCATATATCTCCATCTCTTGTGAGCTCCCCCATGAGTTCTGCCCCTGAGCACAACTCCAAGAGGAGACACCATATTTACTAGGGCCATATTTACCAGGAGCCACTTCTGGGGGTCCTGAGGTCCTTCAAAGGAAATGTCAGCTTAGTTTTCCCAAGATGCTTCTCCTTGCCTTGTAGGAAATTGGGCTCATTTTCTGTTTTGAATTCATGCACTTAGAATAGCACTCTGAAATGCAGGGGGGTAACAAAGAATAGCGATACGGTGTGTGTCAGTACACAGAGCTATGCACAAAACCTGCCCCCACAAGTTGTCCTCTCCTGTCCTGGGTCCTAAGCCCAATCTCTAAGGACCTCAGAACATCCATTCTGGCTGCGGCTGACGAGGCTTTGTGTTGATCAGGACAATTCAAGATTTGTCAGCTGGTTGTGGCTGATTATCAAGATGTCCAAACTGGCTCCTTTGCTATGTGTAAGCAATTTAATTCTGAGCCTAATTTTAATCTGTTGTACACTGTCTGTCTGCATCTGCTGTGTTAAAGCCATCATTAGCATTTAAAGGGAGAACTGATGGTATTGATCACTCTTATTAAAACCAAGCAACTGTACGGCCAAGCGAACGAGCAAGCTCTCCAGCCACTGCAGCCGCAGCCAAAGTGGATGTTCTCAGAGCATCCACACAGATGGAAAATGTGACAAGAAAGCAGGAGTGTAAGTGACATCTGCAACAGGCACTTCAAGCCTGCCACCCCGCCCTGTCCCACCCCAGGTCCCCAGATTCTGATCTTCTCGAACATAGCCCACTCTATTTGCTTCTGAACGTCCTGCATTTCTTCCAGCTAGCAAACCAAGTCTTCTTGATGTGTTCTGGTGAGTGAGCACATTAAAGAAGAAAGGTTAAGAATCCCCTGTGTTATATAAATGTTGCTCAGGAGCAATTGCATTTTGATTACAGACCCTGTAATAGCTACGGATTGCTGTGTAACAAATTTCCTCCAAGAATTAAAGAATAACTTAAATCTTTATGATCCCATATGGTTTCTATGGGTCAAGAATTCAGGAGTGGTCTTTATGGCTGGCTCTGTTTTTTAGACAGGGTCTTTGTCTTAGGGTTTTTTGTTTTGTTTTGCTATGAAAAGACACCATGACCATGGCAACTCTTATAAGTAAAACATTTAATTGAGGGGGCTCACTTATAGTTTTAGAGGTCCAGTCCATTATCATCATGGCAGGGAGCATGGCAGTGTGCAGGCAGATGTGGTACTGGAGGAATAGCTGAGAGTCCTTCATCTTGTAGGCAACAGGAAGTTGACTGGCAGTCACACTGAGGGAACCTTGAGCAAAAGATACCTCAAAGCCTGTCCCCATAGTGACACACTTCCTCCAACAAGGCCACACCTCCTAATAGTGCCACTCCCTTTGGGGGGCCATTTTCTTTCAAACCACCACAGTCTTGCTGTTTCTTACAGTCCGGTTGTTGGTTGTTTTCTTGCTCCTTGTCTCTTTGGGGGCCCACCACCCAGCTCCCAAATTAATCACACATGCTTAATTGTAAATGCTCAGCCTTAGCTTGGCTTGTTGCTAGCCAGCTTTTCTTAACTTTAACTTATCCCATCTATCTTTGGCCTCAGGGCTTTTCCTGTTCTCTTACTTCTGTAAATCTTACTCTTACTCCTTGGCTTGCTGTGTAGCTGGGGGTCTGGCCCCTGGAGTCCTCCTCCTTCTCTGGCTACTTCTCCCAGATTTCTAATTAATTCTTTCTGCCTGTCAGCCCTGCCCATCCTTTCTCCTGCCTCGCTATTGGCCATTCAGCTCTTTATTAGCCCATCAGGTGTTTTATGCAGGCACAGTAACACAGCTTCACAGAGTTAAACAAATGCAACATGAGCAAAAGTAACACACCTTAAAATAATATTCCCCAACACACTCCTGGAACTCAGTTTAGTCCAGGGTTGCCTTGAACTTGTGATCCTGCTGCATGCATCCTCTGGAGTGCTGACATTACACTTGTGTCTCATCGTGCTAGGCTGGTCTGAGTTTTTAAAGAAGTATCAATAGAGGATTGAGTGAGCTGCATTCATATGAAGGAGGCAGGAGAACCTGCTCTCAAGATGGTCTGTCTAATGGTACTGGTTGTTGGCAAAATGCCTCAGTCTCCTCCTCTATGTGTATCTTTCCACACATTCTAAAACCCTTGTGATATAGTGGCTGGATTCTTCAGAGAGAGCTATCCAAGAAGATAAGGAGAGACACACTATCTGTTTTGCTTTACTTCAGAACTCTTGCCCAGTCCTTTCTGAAACATCACTGCTTGCACGCGTTAACCTTGTTCAGAAAGGAAGAAAACACCAGGCAGTGATATTCCTTGGAGGGTCATTTTGTAAGCTGGCTACCATGAATGCCCACAGTGTCTATGCTCCCCTTCGTAATTTAGAATCTTGGTTTTGCCTCTTTTGCTTGTTTTACATTTTTCCACAATCTATAATTTGAATATGAGCATTTGAACACCGAGCAGGAAGAGCTAGCACCCTGGACCTGACTTCTCAGCCTCCAGAACTGTGAGAAACTGAAGAACCAGCTTGCCTCCATCTTAGGCTTAAAAGGCATCTTATAGTAAAGACAAACTAGGTTCATTCCTGTTTATGAGTAAATCTGTTTCTCAAGGATTAGGCTATGTCCCACTTGTAACCTTAACTACAAATGGTTCTGTACTGCCTGTTCCAGGAATGGCAATCATGGCTTTGTTTCAAAAAGGTAATTAAAAAAAAAATCTTTGTTTCAAAAGGGTTGCTGTGGCTACCTTGTTATGACTACCTGTTCTTATGACCACCTTGCAATCATGTCTTTGTTTCAGGAGGTCATTATGATTAACTTGTTATGCTTATGTTCTGCTCCTGGAGCCCCACCTATTTTGCCTGCCAAATTCCCCATTTGGAAAGCACCTAACCTTGAGCTATAAGAAGCCTTGTCTTCCTCATATCCAATGCTGACTTCTCAAACCCCACCTTACGGGGAGCAGTCCATGTACACGTATACAAATGCTTGCTTTAGTTAATTTGGTCATGATGATTTGAGTCTGGTCTTTCTCTCCCAGTCTTTAGATTAACAAACCAAATGTTCCTTTTTAGCAACCTAATCTATGACAATTTGTTAGAGTAGCCTGTCCTGCCTGAGACAGTCAGAAATCCTTTACCAACACAGGTGGAGCTCAAAAGGAAACACCACCACCACCACCTACCCACCCACCCACCCAGCCAAGTGGTTTGCCTGAGTCTTCACTGAAGAAGCAGGCAAATACCAGAGGAATACCCATAGAAGGCTCATGAGCCTGGCCCTTCAGTTACTCGACTATTGAAACAATAGGCCACAGAGAATAAACTCTCCCAGGAATCTCACGCTCCAGAAAGAGAACTCCTGACTCTCTTATGCTGGCTAGAGAAGGAATTTGTCTCTCGGGAAGAGCATCTTACACAACCATGGTAACTCGTCAGACCACCTTGAAGAGCAGACCAGAGCGCGGACGATGAGGAGCAGGACCACACCTTGACCAGGACTGCTTTGTTATACACGCTCCTTGCCCTCTGTTGGTTTGCTTTCACACTTACTTGCTGTTTGTTTGTTTTCTGTGTGTGTGCATGTGCCCCACAGTGTGCATGTGGAGGTCAGAGGACACATGTGGGAGCGGGTTCTCTCCTCCCACCATGTGGATTCTAGGCATCAAACCCAGGTCATCAGGCTTGGCAGCATGCCCATTTAGCCACTGAGACATTTCACCAGCCCTTGGTCTCTACTTAAACCCAAACTTCAAGTTTGGACCCCAAAACTGGACTTTGGGGGGAACCTCTGTATTTGTTGCTCTTCCAAATGTAGCCACACTAAATAAATCTCCTTTATCTGCTTCTCACCATTATTTGTCTCTTGAATTTGTTTTTTTTTGTTTGTTTGTTTTTGTTTTTGTTTTTTTTGGTTTTTTTTGAGACAGGGTTTCTCTGTGTAGTTTTGTGCTTTTCCTGGATCTCTCTCTGTAGACCAGGCTGGCCTCGAACGCACAAAGATCCGCCTGCCTCTGCCTCCCGAGTGCTGGGATTAAAAGCATGCGCCACCACCGTCTCTTTAACTGGTACGTCAGAACAGATGTCCAAGCCTGGCTTGTCGGTGCTCCTAAGTCCGAAGTTTTGGACCCTAAGAACTCCTTTGACATTGGACTGAGGTATGACTCAATGGTAAAGTATTTGCCTGGCGTGTGCCAGGCCCTGGGCTGCATCCTTGGCAGTGCCATTCTAGCCTGTTCAAACTCATGGAAAGAGCGCTTCTGGTTACAGTTAGCGTTTACTCATTGTGTGTATGCCAAGCCTGGTTCTACACCCCTTCTTCGTTTAACCACCCAACGCAATGAAGTAGATGCTATGATTGTCTCCATCTTACACTCGAGAAGGTTAGCTGTTTGCCCAAAGTAATTAAAAAAAAAAAAAAAAAAAAAAGGAAACCTAAGAGGGTAGGACCCGCAAAGACTGATGGGTGCTAGAGAATGCCTCGGAATTTGAGATGGCTGGGATGCTAGGCCTTCTCCCCGGTGTTCCTCCACTAATGGAGGTGTCAGTTGTGGCCAGTAGGGAAAGGGCAATAGGTCGTGAGAGATCTGAAGAATGGTTCTTTAGGTTCTTTAGGCTAAGAGAACCTCCAGGGACAATGACTTCCCTAGAATAGGGTATGGACTTCATTCATTCATTCATTATTCTTTTTAGAATATTGTTATTCTCTGCTGTTTAGTTTGTTACAAGGGCAAATTTAAACAAATTATGGTTTAATAACTTTATTTTTCTATAGAATATAGAAGAACTATAACAGGAAAACAATGTAGATAAAAATTTGTCTGATGTCTTTATTTGTGAGTTCGTTGCAAAAGGATTTTTACTTAAATCTTATTAAAAAAAAAAAAAAGCGGTCAGTGGTGGCTCACACTTTGAATCCCAGGACTCAGGAAGTAAGGCAGGTGGATCATTGTTGAGTTTGAGGTCACCCTGGTGTACATAACAAGCTCCAAGCTAGCCATGGCTGTATAGTGAGAATTTGTCTCAAAAGCAAAAAGAAAAATAAATCAATAAAAACAAAACCCCAAAACTTAAAAATCTTTTAAGAGTCTTAAAAAAACAATGGATTGCAAAATTTTATAAACTAAGGCATAAACAATTTAAAATAATGTTAAATTTAACACCTGCTTTCTGTAAGGTCCTGTGAAGGACTCCCTTTCTAAAGATACTGCCGGAAGGAACTGGGGATCAGTGAGCATTGTTGTCCTGTCAGGGTCAGACACATACTTGCAACAGGCCTTTCTTTGGACCACCAGCTCCCAAATAATGACACGGAGTCTTATTAGTTATGAAAGCTTGGCCTTAGCCTAGGCTTGTTCCCAACTAGCTCTTGAAACTTTAATTAATCCGTTTATATTAATCTACATTCTGCCATGTGGCTCATTATGTCTCCTCAATACCATATTAACATTAAACTTCCTCCATGTTTGCTGCCGAATCCCTTCCCGCTTCCCCGCCTCTCAGATTCTTCCTAGAGTTCCTGTCTCTGCTTGGAAGTCCCACCTATCCATCTAGCTATTGGCCATTTAGCTCTTTATTAAACCAATCAGATGTCTTAGGCAGGTGAGGTAAAACAGCAACACATCTTCACACAGTGTAATCAAATATCCTGCAACACATACTAAAGGTCACACAAGCCACCAGGTGTGGTGGTACATGCCTGCAATCTAGTGTGAGACTGAGGCAGGAGCATCTTAAGTTCAAAGTCAGCCTGGAGTACACTACAGAGTAAGACCTTGTCTCAAAACATGATGAAATGGGACTGATTTTGTTTACATTTAGTTTATAAATGCATCAGGGTGGTAAAACATTGCAAGACACTGTAAATTAAGACACTTATATTTTTTTCAGTGGTAGAGTTTAAATAACATCATAATCAGAGTAATAATACTTGGAGATTGTAATAATCTCTTCCTTCTAAATACTCTTTTAAATTCTTTATTACATTTATTAATTTGTTTATGTGAAGGTGGGGGCAGGTTGTACATGCCATGGCAATTCTCTCCTTCCAACAAGTGAGTCCCAGGGATTGAACTCATGTCATTGGATCCGGCTGCATACACCTTTACCTGCTGAGCCATCTTGCCAGCTCAGGTTCTTCCTTTTATAAGAATACAATAAGTTGCCCAGCAGTGGTGGCATACTCCTTTAATCCCAGCACTCAGGAGGCAGAGGAAGGAGGATCTCTATGAGTTTGAGGCCAGCCTGGTCTACAGAGTGAGTTCCAGGAGAGCCTGGGCTACACAGAGAAATCCTGTCTGGGGTCATTTCGGGGGAGAGAATATAATTAGTTGTTTGACTTTAGACAATAGTGATTTAGCTCATTCTTATTAATTTTCAGATGGTGGCTAGGACCCTGGGGTGTAAAGGAAGCTATGAGCTACTTAAGACCCCAACTGTTGTCTTTATCTACCTGCTGGGTGTCTGGGTCTCCGTGAACTGTGGTAGACCTCAACAGCACAGGAAGACGGTGACAGACTAGGTTGTTTAGACCTCTCTTGTGGAGACTAGGCATCAGGAGCTATTTCTCTTTGCCTCCCCATGACCTGACTGTGGTCGCTTTCCCACATCTCTCCCTTTATTCTCTCGCAGCCTCAGGACCAGTCACTGTGTGTCAAGTGCTTCCTGACTGTGTCTTCGGACCTTACAAATCCTGCATTGTTTTTAGGTCTATTTTGTTGACCATTTTGTTTTTCCACGTCTTTGTCTGACTTCAGTTTCTCTAGCTGGGGCAGCTTTTCATGCTGAATAGCTGTTGAGGGCTCCTGCAGGGTGGCCCCGTATCAGACCATTGTGCCTATTACAGGATTCAGGAATTAATGATACTTGTGTGGTCATTATCTTGAGAGCTTGTTGTTGTCCTTAAAGAGAGACAGTTCATTTTCCTTGGTGTTTGACTCTGGTGATTTGGTTCTCAATAAAAGCCAGTTTGCATACTCAGGAGACCATTGTATTTTACAGTGTTCTGCTGTGAGCTGTGTTTTCCTCAGCCAGCTTCTCTAAAAGAAAACATCCTGCCCCTTGTCCCCTCGTCCATCATTTTTACACAGACGGGTTTCTCAGATAAACAGGAAAACTATCAGATGGAATGGTGCCTGGCCTTCTACACAAGCATACCACAGCTGTGGGGCTGGCAGGGGCTGCCTGTGTTATAACACCTTATCTATGCTTTACAGATGTGAAAAGAATTTCTAGCAGGCGTTAGAGAAACCCAGAAAGCCCCATCCAAATTAGAACGCAGAGGAACCGAACTTTAGTCTTTTGTCCAATCACTGTGTTCTCGTTCACCACACGGTCACTGCAGGACAAGGCTGAGTCCAGCAGTAGTTTTGGAAACACAATCTGCAGAAGCTTCCCCAGACTGTGTCGCTCCCCCAAGGGAGAGCTGGGCTGGGGCGTGGCGAAGTGGTACAGAGCCTGCCTAACATGCACCAGGCTGAGATTTGATTCCCAGCACTACAAAGCCAACAGATAACTAAGAAGAATAAAACACCGGAAAAAAGAAAAAGCAGTCACTTCTACACATGCTCTCTCATTCTAAAAGTTTTAATAAGAATGCTGAGATGTCCTTCCAAAATGAAGTTAGTTTAGCCAGAAGATGAAAGAAAGTAGAAGATACAATTCGTTTATTTAATTACTACTAACTTTGGACCTGTGGTCCTCAACCTTCCCAATGCTGTGACCTTTTAATCCAGTTCCTCATGTTGTGATGACCCCCAACCATAAAATTATTTTCGTTGCTACCTCTTATCTGTCATTTTGCTACTGTTATGAATCGTAATGTAAATATGTGACCCCTGTGAAAGGGTCAGTCAACCACCAAAGGGGGTCCCGACTCAAAGGTTGAGAACCACTGCTTTGGTCTAAAGGAACGAAGAGAAAAGGGAAATTGCACCCTAGTTCCTTTCCAAACACTAGAGATCAGCCATGAGGGGGAGTGCGTCCTGCTTGCGACTCAGCCAGCCAGAAAAGAGCAAATGCTTCCTCCTAGGGACTGTCCCCTTCAGTCTGCATTATCCTAGCCATCTTCTCAGGAGGTTCAATGTAAGCAATTTACACTTTCTCCCCAGTGTTTCCTTATAAAACACACTGGCTTCTTAATCAGGCGGACACGTCCCTGTTGCTCTGGAGTCTCAGGGAGCTAATCCCAGGACCTATCCCTGTTTCCTTTTCGTCCGGCATCTGTCACTTCCCAATAAAAATCCTTTTGTCTCAGAGATTTCTTAGCTGCTGTCGTGTTCATGGTTTCCTGACTGCAGCATTTGAAAGGCAAAACACCGCCTCTAGGTGGCCAGGGGAAGGGAAGAAGAGATCAAGACTTACTTTATGAACTTTCAGGGCTTGGCCTATGACCTGGAGGTTGGAACTGGCCACCCTTAGTGTCAGTGAAAGCCAATCGGTTTTTCTAAAGACCATTAGACTGGCTTGCAGAGACCGAAAGCAAACAAATTAAAGACCTGTGGAAAGCAGAGGCCTCAGCCCTGTTCCACTAAGACGTGCTCCCAAATGGACAGAGATAAGCATCTTCAAAAGGAAACATCTGGGCTAATGGTTTAGCTCAGTGGCAGAGCTCTTGCCTAACGCATGCGGGCTCTGAGTTAGACCCCCAGAACCAATTAAAAAAAGAGATCAAAGGTATACATGTGAAGTGCTCAATTCATACTTGGCCTCCACACGGACTCAATAAAACACAGTTGTAAGCACCATGCTTGTTATTATTCTGTCTTAAAATTCAAATGAAAATAGCCAAGGCTGAGGTGGGAAAACGGTGTCACCCAGCTAAAAACAGAAGTGCCGACTTCAGTGTTTTCATTTGCTAAACCATTCTCTCATTTTTCCTGGCCTTGTTTTGTTGCTGTTGTTGTTAAGATTTATTTATTTTTATTTTATGTATATGCGTGTTTTGCCTGCATGTATGGCTGTGTACCACATGTATGGCTGATGTCGTCAGAGGCTAGAAGAGGGCATCAGATTCCCTGGAAATGGAGTAACAGAAGGCTCTGAGCTGCTGTGTAGGTACCAGGAATCGAACCTGGGCCTCTGGAATAGCAGCCAGTGCTCTTCACCACTAGGCCATGTCTCCAGTACCCTCTTATGTATGCCCCCAAATGCTAAATGCCATGGTTACTTGGTAAATGGAAGTTCTACATTTTTTCATGGATCTACATGATTCCAATATGATAACAGTACCTGGAAAACTCAAGTCAAAAATAATCATTTTAATATTGGGTTTAGGGAATTGTCTCAGTGGGTGAACGTGCCAGCCATGCAAGCCTGGTAACCTGAATTTGATCCCCAAAACCCATGCAAAAAGCCAGATGCAAACCTGGAGAACTCTGGGCAGCAAAGACAATAAAGAAGATCTTTTCTCAACATGGTAGTAGAGCCTCAGCTCCCGTGAGTCATCCTCTGACCTCAACACCTCATTGCGGACCAAGCAGGCTTGTCCATGGAAGGGTAAGAGCATACACACACACATACACACACACACACACACACACACACACACACACACACACACTCACACACACAGATAAAACTCCTGGGCTGGCAGTGTGGCTCAGTGGTGGAACATGTGCTGCGTATGCACAAGGCTCTGAGTTTGATCCCCGTCATCGCGAAGAAAGAAAACTCAAGATGGAAGTCAGGGGGCACAGGTTTGAGGGCAAACCAGGTGATCTGAGCTCCAGTTCCAACTCACACTCTCAAACGGTGATCAATTACTTACCCCAACTGGGTTTCGGTTTCCTTAAGAGCATAATAAGATAATAACAGTACCTACCTCATGCCATAAGCTAAATTGCTCAGAACAGTGAGAGCCCTGCATACGAGTAGCTATTACGATATATGATCAATATTATAAAAGTGAGACACACTCCAATGCCTATCAGCCCATCAGAATGGCACACTGCCTACATGCATGACCCTGTTTCATGAAAACCACTGTCAGAAAATCAGTAAAATTCACATACAATTGCATAGTGAGGAGAATTGGCCTCACACAGTCTCCAACGCAATTTCTGCCCCACAGGTGTTACTGGAAGTTAACTGACAGTTAACAGGAAGTTAGCTTCCCAGGGGACAAACTTTGTAGCCGTAATGCCTGCACTACCACCACCCGTTCACCGTGTCCGAGTGAGGGGCTGTGGATCAAAAAACAGAGACAAGAGACAGCGGGTCATTTGCCTCAGCAGAATGCCGAATGCCGTTTATTGAAGGAGGGAGGAGGCCTTAAATAGAGGCTTACAGAACAGTGGGAGAACCCGGGAGTGCAGAAGTTCACTACAGATGTTTTACATTCTTGCACCCTAGCTGCCAATATGCAGGATACACACACAAGGAACCTCCCATAAGCATTCAGGAGGGAGGAAACCGGCAGGGGATTAGCATAGGGAGGACATCAAGGTCAAGGTCAGCAAGCAAGGCAACAGCTACCCAAAACGTGTGTGTGTGTGTGTGTGTGTGTGTGTGTGTGTGTGTGTGTGTGTGTACAAAACTTGATTGGGTTTCCAGTAAACTTGAGTGCTAGCCCCTAAGTTCTGAAGTCAGAAGGTCCAGTTGGGTGCTGGAATGCAGTCTCCCTTATTATTTTCCAGCCCAGGGTTACACAGCCTTCATTCCAGCCCCTCCTGGTCGATGTCCCCACATATATGGAAGTCATTAAAACAACAACTCCACTTGTTGAAACCTGCTCCACCAAAGAGGCAGGTCAGAGTCACTGTCTAACACTTACCTAGGGACTTGCACAAACTTTTCCGCTCTTGCTCGTTTTCTTCCTGTGTACCATCATCCTGGAACAAAGACGTTTGCATGTACCAGCATATATGAGGGCTCAAGAGACATGGCTGAAGACCAAACCTATGTCTCATAAAGCTTATGTTTTCCACAAGCCCAACTCCCACTTAGACTGAGGACATGCTTCAAAGACTACATCTAAATTTTACTTCTCTAGTGAAATGTCTTGAGACTCATTGCCAATATATGGAGACACCAAAGACAAAGCTGCCCCATTTGGTCCCTGAGAGGAAAAGAACTCCAGCCAGGAGGACCTCCTGACACGTCGTATTAACAAATGGTTGAGTTTCCCAAGACAATGGAGATAAGCACACTTTGTCACCGACTGACTGCATGTGGTCATGGAGCATTGTCCTTCAATTTTCTATTCTGTTTAAAGTTCCAGAATCATATCCTTGCCTCTTATAGGCTGGAGGTTGTATAAGGGGAGTTTTATGGATCTAAAATTAATAGCCCAAGGAGATTATGTTTAACCATGTGTAAACATCTTGTGTGAAAAAGCAGAATAGAAGCAATGTTAAGCCCAGCTGGAAAGTACCAGAGAATTTAGTGAGTCTTTGGGGGCAGCCATGTGTCCACCTACATCTCTTATGATGAGTTATTAGTGAGGGCATATCACCAGGCAACATTCCTTATGCATTTGGGATCACAGAGGGTTTAGTTTTCATTCCTAGAGAAATTCTAGGCTACTTATGGTCTGGACTTTACATCATCATTACTTGATTTTAGTACAGAATGTATGACTGAATTAGGCAGGTTCCCCAGAGGAATAGAATAGATAGAATGTGTGTAGCTCCATTTGGAATAAACGGGGATTCACTAGATGGGCTTACCCAACACGGGGTAGGTAGTCCAACAAGAACTGGAGAGACTGGGAACCTGGGTGCCGTTGAGTCCAAGAAGCTGGATGTCTCAGCATTCCCAGTTTGGTGTGAAAGCCTGGAAGATTCCTGGAGAGGTGATGAACTTCATTCACACCGGAAGGCTGAAGAAGCTGCTGTCTAATGTCAGCAGAGGATATCAGGGAAGCAGAGGAGGAACAGACACCCCACAGAGATGAAGATAGGCAAGCAAGAAGCTAGGAAGTCTTTATATACAATTTATTTCTTCTTCACTGTGATAGCCTTAGCTAGCCTGGAACTCACAGAACTCCTCCTGCCTCTGCCTTCTAAAGTACTGGGATTAAAGGTGTGCCCCGCAGTACCAGGCCTTGAAAATTTTAATATATTATACTCATTTCCTTGTGTGACTAAAAACTGGACAGGCATTTTCACTGTTAGTTATAGGCTATTGTTCTTTCTTAATGAATTCCCTGCCCTGAACATGGAGATTGTTTCTAATTTTTCCAAGTTATAAATAATGCTGCAATGAACATCTTTAAATACAAAAATCATGTGCTCTCCTTGTATGTTATCCTGAGAGGGCATAAATTCCCAGAGGGGAGTGGGAAAGAGAGAGAAGGAAAGAGGACAAACGTGTATAAGTAAGAGTGGCAGGTTTGGGAGAGGAGATAACATAAAATTATAAAATATACAGGTTATGTTGGTTTGCGTGATATAGCATGTATGATTCAGGCTGATGAGTAGTTTTAGTTTTTAAATTACGGTTGCTACAACCTCTTGTACAAATCCATTGGGTCCACTGTGATATGTGCGTATACTATGCCTTGCTCATAAAGGTAGACGTGTTTATATGGCTCTGTCTTCAAGTTTCCTGACGGTTTAGCCAGCCAAACTCTATTCCTGCACTCCTCCTGAAAACTGTCAGTTTTGACAACTCTGCCCTCAGGTACAGAATTCTCAGGGTATTCTTTCTTACAGGTTTGTTTCTCGGCTGAGATCCCCCGACTGTTTGCTCCTTGTGACTCTCTTCATAGGGTTCCAGATGGCAGCTTCTCTCCATTCTTTGATGGCTACTTCTCACATGTGCCCTCTCCAGGTGTGCTTCTACATCGTATTTCCTTTTTTTTTTTTTTTTTTTTTTTTGACTGTAAGGGTGAATTCTCCTATGTTTCCACATGCTAGCTACTCCCTATTTATACTGAACATTGTAGGTGATTCTTTGTGAGGTCTCTGGCTTTCATTATGTTTCTCGGGAGATTTCTGTTCCGTAAACAAATTACTGGTGGATCATCTTAAGTTTATGTTTATAAAGTTTTGATGGATAGCTTTTTCCCCCCAAGGTGGGACTATTTAAAACCCATGGTGTTCACGCAGCCCTTAGATGTCACACCCCTCTGCAGCAGACAGCAGTTGATGTGTGGCCTCAGTTCTTCCAAGCTTCCAACTTGCACTTTCCACTGGGCATTTGGGGGTCATCGGAATAAGCCGGAGTTCAGAGGCAGACTAAGCATTTGCCTGTTTAGATGCAGATGTGGGGACTACCTACTCGGTGGCTGCTTCTTTGCTGGGGTTTCACGCTAGGTTTCTAATTATCCTTGCAGCTCTGAGGTCTAAACCTCTAACGGCTCACAACGGGGTTTTCAGTGGCTTCTGCCTGCCGTATTGTGCACACAAGAAGGGTCTGTGTCGATGTGACACTCGCCTGGCCAGTGTGGCTCCTGCTTCTGAGGCCTGAGAGTCTCGGCAGCTCCTGCCCCTTGTTCCCTCTCTGGGTTCTTTGAAGAGCTGGGAAGATTTTTGTCTGGAACTGACTATTGCTTCCTATGGGAGAATGATTGTGGTTCTCTACACTCATATTATCAGCACCGGAACTCTCTGGTCTCCTCCACCAATAGGACTGTGTGTTTTTCCTGTTCCCCAACCCCCTGGCCTTTCTTCTTCTTTTGTTTCTGAAGCCTTACTGTATGTTACATCTCTGTTGAAACACAAAAGACCTGCGTAAAGGAACTTTGGGAGTTTTACTGTCGTTATCACCCTTTTAGTTTTTAGACAGGGTCTCACATTGTAACCTAGGCTGACCTCCTCAGACCTAAAGCGACGCTCCTGCCTCAGCCTCCCTGGTGCCAGGATCACAGACTGTTATATGTAACCCAGGACCATCAATCACCAATTAAGAAGATGCCTTACAGGCTTGCCCACGGCCCAGGCTTACAGAGGCATTTTCTCAATTTAGGTTCCTAGCCATCAAATGACCTTAGTTTACTGTCAAGTTGACAAAAAAATTATGCAACATAATTTTTCTTCTAATCCTACAGAAGTCTTTCTAAGTATATTACAGAAGTCTCAATCTGTTAATGCTATTTATCACTGGTTCCTTCTTGTTTATCAAAGATAGATAAGTGTCAGACCTTAGAAAACAGCAATATGTAATTAACCCTTAATCACGATTTAGGCATTTATCCACCATTTTTATTACTGGAAACTTCTGTACATTTTTAACTTCTAGCCATGACTTCAAAAATTTGTATATGCAAAAATATGCCAACTAAAACTAAATGGCATACTAGTCTAAGGGTTCCATGGTTACAGCAAGACTAGAGTGAATGAGTGAAGCTAGGAAAACATTGTTCAATAACGTTCTTCCTCCAACCAGCAGACCGCGGTGAAGGCAAGCTAGAGTTGGAAGAGAAGTCAGGACAAGAAATGTAGACTTGAGAATTCAAAGGCTTGAGACCTTCAGTCCAGTGCCATTGTTAGAGTCGGGTCTTCTAGCTTTAATGTAAAGGTTCTTGAGAATGCAGCCAGCCATTCTAAGAGGGTCTATCTTCGGTCCCCTGAGA
>NC_081419.1:50770827-50833327 GCF_949786415.1 Peromyscus eremicus
CTACTCTCTGACAGAACCCAGGACCACCAGCCCAAGGGTGGCACCACCCACAATGTGCTGGGCCCTCATCAATCCCTCATTAAGAATATGCCCTAAGTTCAGGACCACCTGCCAAGGAACAGACCACCTATAGTGGGCTGGGCCCTCATACATCAATCATTAATCAAGAAATGCCCAACAGATGTCCCTACAGGCCAATCTGAAGGAAGCATTTTCTCAGCTGAGGTTCCTTTTCCCCAGCTGGTTGCATGTCAACTTGACACAAGCTAGAGTCATCAGAGAAGAGGAAACTCCCATTGAGAAAATGTCTCCACAAGATCGGGCTGAATTTGTGGTGACTCTTCTTGGTTGTCAACTTTGACCACATCTGGAATTAACTAAAACCCAAAAATGGAGGGGTACACCTGCTAAGGATTTTTGCTTAATTTGAAGCAGGAAGATCCACTTCTGATCTAGATCTTTAAGGCACAAAGACAACCTTTAATCCAGATCTTTTATTGTTAATGTTTTGGGGATTTTTGTTTTGTTTTGTTTTGTTTTTTCCGAGACAAGGTTTCTCTGTGTAGCCCTGGCTGTCCTAGAACTCACTCTGTAGACCAGGCTGGCCTTGAACTCACAGAGATCCATTTGCCTCTGCCTCCTGAGTACTGCAGCTAATCCAGATCTTTTGAGGTGGGTTCCCACCTCTAATCTGGGCCATGCCTTCTGCTGGAAGTTTATATAAGGATATGAAAGAAGGAAGTTTTTGCTCTTTGCCTGCTTGTCCTCACCTCGCTAGCAAGTCCATTCCTTCACTGGCTTTAGAGCCTACTTCTTCAGAATTCTGGTGTATACTAAAAACCAGTGAGACATTCGGTCTTATTAACTGAACAATTACTGGATTCTTGGATCTTCCATACATAGGCCGACATTGTTGGATTAGCTGGATCACAGCCTGTAAGTCATTCTAATAAATCCCCTTAATATATATAGTTCTGTTACTCTAGAGAACCCCAACTAATACAGTAAGCAAGCCTGTAGAGCATTTTCTTAATTAGTGATAGATGGAGGAGGGTCCAGCCCATTGTGAGTGGTGCCATCCCTGGGCTGATGGTCCTGGGTTCTATAAGAAAACAGGCTGAGCAAGCGATGAAGAACAAGCCAGAAAGCAGCACCTCTCCAAGGCCTCTGCATCAGCTCCTGCCTCCAGGTTCCTGCCCTCTTTGAGTTCTTGCCCGGACTCCCTTCAATGATGGACTACAATGTGGAAGTGTAAGCCAAATAAACTCTTTCCTCCCCAAGTTGCTTTTGGTCATGGTGCTTCATCACAGCAATGACAACCCTAACTAGCCTACTAGATGATGCTAGTTTGTGTCAGGTTGACAGAAACTCACCATCACACTAATCAAGGCTTAAATGGGCATGCACAGCTTCCTCCTGTGAGCTATTCCTTTACAGGAAGATGACATATGTGTACTGAAGGATTTATGCTAAGAAAGTTCATGGAAATGAAATCATGCTTAGAAATGTTGGCAACTTAGAACCTGCTGACATAAATGAATAAACAAAACTTGGTAACGCAAATCATTGACCTGCATGCTTTTTTTTTTTTTTTAACCCTGGCTCATTCCTTACTGGTAGGCTCATTTTTTTTTTCCATTATTGGGGTTACTAGTTCAACAGAAGACAGAAAAAAAGTTTCACGATATCTGAATGTCATCCAAACATTTTGTTTACAAACAACCACATTGTTTACTTGATTGCGAATAATGATGAACCATGGTCAATACATAGTCTTTATTTCTTTAGAATAATATGGTTCAAGATGTTACATTTTCACAAGGAAGTCTCTTCTGCAAACGAGTTCCTCTTTTGAAACAAAGCTGTCGTTAGATTGCCGGTGGGGCTGATTGATGGATGGAGAGGGTCATCTGAGTGTGCCTTTTTCTCTGGAAAGAAGCAGCCTCTAGAGCAGAGGCTGGAGGTCACCGCCAGCGGCCACACTGGTGCCAGTGCCAGCCTCTTCTCCCCCACAAAGCTGGAAGAAGAAAGACGACTTCTAAACCTTTGAATATGAATTGATTTACTGTGTGGGATTGGAAGGGTGCCAAGCCTGAGAAACTAGAGGAGGAATGCGGAAGGACGCTCACGTGGTCTACAAAGGAAGAAGAAAGCCTTACACCATAACAGGCCTGCTTCAGGTTCATCCTGGCGGGAGCAAGGTGGCCCATGGGTGGCAGTTTAGGAGCATGCAGGTCACTGTTCCCTATGAGGCTGGTTTGGGGAGGCATTCCACTAAGGCTTGTGGGTTGAAGTGTAGTTGTTGCTGGCCATTGCTAACATTAAACGGTAGGTCCATGAAGTAAAAACAAAAATTTTGCCCAGTGCAAAAAACAAACAAAAAAGTAATAGGGGAGAGCTAGAGTGTGGTGGAGTACGCACCCTTGATCCCAGAACTTGGGAGGCCGAGGACCTCTGTGAGTTTGAGGCCAGCCTGGTCTACGTAGTGAGATTGAGGCTAGCTGGGGCTACATGTGAAATCCTGTCTCAAAAGACAAAACAAAACAAGAAACAAAACAGATTTTTTTTTAAATTCTATTTCTCTGAGAGGCAGAATTAGGTTTGAGTTGTAATTGAGGTTCCATAATGTTGACACTGACTTGGTGGAACTGATCAGAGCTAAACTTTATTCAAAGTACTTAAAGACACACACACAATAAAAATTTAAAAAGCAGAATGTTCTAATACCTGAAGTTTACAATGGAAAATGTTCATCCAAGAAGATATATTTCCTTCTTGATAAAAATGGACACACATACACACACACACACACACACACACACACACACACACAATCTTTTCATTCATTTCTTCAGTATACTGTAATTAGGTATCCAATGTCAGCAAACTGACCTACTAAGACGATGTTGACCCGGAATGACTAGCAAGCATTCCAATACAATTGGAGTGAAATATTTGTGAACTAACAGCCCCTGGGTGGCAAGGAGCTGGGCCCTCCCACTGACTTATCCTTCCATTGCCAGAAGGTCTATTAGGAGTTTTTCCCTTTATGCATTCTGAAAGCAGAGCACAGGGGAGGGAAATCTATAATTAGAGGGTTATTGAAAATAGAGATTTGTGACCTGACACACCCACCAACACAATAACAACTGTCGGGCCCCTTGTCTCCAGGTGTGCTTGGTCTACTCCAAGCTTTGCTGGCCAACGCTGCCTGGGTTCATGTTACCACCCAAGGACTGGGTAGGTAGACCCAGCATCCATTCAGACATCAACACTGCTTTGAAATCCCATCTGAAAATGATATATTTTGCTCCTTGTTGTATTCTTTGTTCAAAATCCAACCATTCTAAGTTAGTCTGACTTTGGTTCACCTCATTATAAAAGGAGCTCAAGGCTTAGGACCTCACTACCAAGTTTCAAACAAGAGGCAATGGAATTCTGGGTGCAAGGTGAAGACAAGCCACAGGCCGACACTCAGCCATCCTTAAAAATTCCTACTAACCCATGGAAATGAAAACCCTGTGCTGAAGGTGGGTCACTCAGAAGGCTTCACAGGTTTAAAAGTCCACCTCTAATCATTTTAGTGAATAAGAAGTGTTTCCTAAATACCTGCTGTTTTCCAGCCCTCTGAGGACGTCGGTGCGCACCAGGCTTAGGAAAGGACACTCCGGTCTGCTGCTGTGGAGGCCTGAGTCCTCCTCTTTCCCGGCATGCTGCAGTTCCACACTTGCTCATTTTGAGTCTTCCTGCCAAAATGAAAACACACCAGTGTGTGGTTAGCACAGTGACTCACCGTCGGATTCCCACTCATCAGACCCTGTAAAGGAAATGCATATTTAAGTCTATCCATGTCTTTATCGACTTACGATACACACATTTTTTATGAAATGCTTCATATTGTAAAAAAGCACAGAGACTAAAAGTATGAACGCTACTCATGCACTCTTCCTTACTCATCTCGTTCACTAATCTGCCATATTTGCTTCACGTTGTTTATGTTTACGACCTAGGCTGACCTTGAACTGCAGATCCAGCGGCATAACAGGCATGCGCCACTGTGCCTGATAATGATGCATGCCTTCTCCTCCTCCTCCCCCCCTTCTCCCCCTCCCCTACTCTTCTCAGCACTCATGACCCAAAAGTCCCACACCCCCTCCTCCACGCCTTCCTTCCTTTCTCTCTTCAGAGTTAACGCCTATCCTATTCCACTTGTTCCCATTCTTACTCTGTCACAGTTCACCTGTTCTGTGCTTTTAAAATTTCGTTAAGGGGCAGCCTTCCTCCATGTGTTTGCAGTTCACCTTTTCACTCAACATTGTGTTAGGAGCTAGCCACCCTGATGCAAGAACGGTGCTCCATTTCTTTGAACTATTGTTTAAATTTTATTACATGCCTGTACCACTGTTCTCTTACCTGTATCGTATCCCTTTTGAGGGGTGGTGGTGGTTATCCCTTTTGTGGGGTGGTGGTGGTTATCCCTTTTGTGGGGTGGTGGTGGTTATCCCTTTTGTGGGGTGGTGGTGGTTATCCCTTTTGAGGGGTGGTGGTGGTTATCCCTTTTGAGGGGTGGTGGTGGTTAATCTCGTCAACTTGGTGGCACTAAGAAGTGCCTAGGGGATTATGAAAGTGCAACCCTGAGTGTGTCTTTGGTGTCTCCAGATGTGATTAACTAAGGAGGAACTTGTCCTGAGCACACAGGGCACCACTCCACATGCCGGACGGGGGCTTTAATGGCACAAACAGGAGAAAGGCAGTACAGCTAACACGGCGCTCTCTCTCTGTGTCACTGTGGCCTTCCCCACATCCTCTTGTGGGGACCTTCTGAAAGCCTGAGCCAAATGAGTCTCTCCCTGTCATCTCCCTTACCTCCATGTTTATGTCAGAGACTCTTGTTTCGGTGATGGGACACAAATACAAATGTCACTTAGCTTGTTTGCAGTATTTTGCCCTGATATACTATGCTAATGGGACCAAGCCAGCTACTACTCTGGCCCAATTGGCTCCAACTTCAAAATAAAGTCTCTTAAGTCTGAACACTTCTCCATGCTCTGCAATAACCATCAGTATCTCAAGCATCCCCAGCTCTCACCCACTCCTGGCTGCTCCTCCGTCTACACCATCCATGGGGTCAGACTGGGGCCCCAGCCTGGAAATCCTTCAGTGTCCTCGCATCATGCCTGGAATAAATGCAGAGAGCTAGGAAGCCCCGAACGTCTAGTTTCTCTTTCTCTTTTCCTAGTTCTCAGTAGTAGAGATGGGATCCTTGGAACCAGATGCCATCTGCCTGAAACCAGTACTTCCTCTCTTCCTATAGCTTCCTCCCTGACCACTCAGGTCCCTGGTTGTATCACCTGCTTGTATAACTTTTGGAGTGGGAAGCATCCTTTTATTTCCTGTCTTCTGCTTTTCCCTTTGCTTTTATCTTTCTTACAAATTATCACACCCGGAACTGCCTTGTATACTTCCGCTCCTCCATCAGAAGGTAAACTCTCTGGCCCTTGTATCCTCCTGTACTCAGAACAGCACCTGCTTCAGTAACCCTCCAACAATCCTTGCACACTGTTAGAGGCAGGACCTTGAAAGCCCCTGGTGGTGAAGCCCAGCGGGAGACACGTTTTCTACAGTACACACACAAGCACTTAAGTATTGTTTCTTTACTCACACTTCCTGTGCTCACGTTCTATTTCATTGAAGAAGAAATGCAGGAACACAGAAAAGCACGCATTGCATGATTCTACCTCTAAGGCAGTTGATATGGTTGTGTCCATGGGAGTCAGAGTGGGACTGTTACAGCGGCCTGGAGGGAGGAGTCCATGGGGAGTCTCTGATCCCCGTGAACATCCGGTGATTTTAGCTATCATTCACTTAGTTGTTTATTCACCCAACAAATGTTGATTTGCCAGGAAATTTGCCAAACAAACCAAGAGCTGTTTCTCCCGATCTTCTAGAGATCTTTGTCTCTTGCACAGGAGAGTGATCCTTGGGCAGTTCCTTCCAACCCATTGTCTTCCCACGTTATTTATTTATAAGTCTTTATGGTCAATATGCAGGGAAAAGTGTGTGTGTGCGTGTGTGTGTGTGTCTGTGCGCGTGCACATGCTCTATTCACTGCCAAGGACTAGCGACATCAATACCAAAGGAAAGTTTTGAAATGAAGGGAAATGCCTTCATTTCAAGCGCTGTTTTAAATCTATGATTATGATTAAAATCTTAAAGCACCCCAGTTTTTTCGGTTGTTTCTTTCTTCTGTAAGCAAGGGCGTTTTGCTCTTTAAAAAGAGGGAAGAAGCCCCACTTATTTCACTGGTGTGCCCAGTTGGATGAAAAGGGCAATGAAAAACAGGTCTATCAAATTAACTCCGGTAGTTTCCAATTTTGCCTGGAGAAAAACTGGACAATCCACACTGTAATCGTCTGCAGCTTGTGTATCAGAAAGATAAGTCTCTAAAGACTTTTACCCTCCAGGTAAGTCTTTTTTGACCTGCAGGAAATGTTTGCTACTTTAAAACCCACGGGTCAAGGGTAAAATAGTCGACTTCCGAATCTTTCTGAAGCACTGGAACTTAAACACAGCTAATGACTTCAGAGAGATAATGGTGTGGTTTGCCAGATAAGAAGTGCTACGCCCGGGATAAATCAGCTAGTTGTGGGTGGTGTCGCTGCTGGGTTCTTTGACATTTATCCATTTTTAAAAGATTAAACCACAGCAGAAATGAGAACGCTGGGGTTGGCTCTGCACGCAGTCTGTGCCAGTCCTCCCAGCTCCCGTGTTGCATGCAAATCAGCCGGCCAGTCCCGGGACCACGGCAGTCACTTTCGCGCCACTTTCCCAGGACCGCGCAGCTCCATAAAGAACCGGCAGCACTAAGTCCCCAAAATGCCACTGTTCCAACGCGCATTCAGCAGTTTCCGAGGACACTCAGGATTATGACGATCGGAACCACTTCGATTTTTTTTCCCTTAGGGCTTGAGCGCTTCGGATGCTGCGAGAGAAGTCATCTTAGCTGGCAGGACCTGTGTCCCGGCGCGGGAAAGCCGGAGGCCCCGCCCCTCCGGCGGCGGAGTGCGCGCCCCGCCTCTGCCCCGGATCTCCTGCTGCTCCGGCTCCAAGTGCTCGTGGGTTCCGCTGGTCTGTCCCTGCTCCGAGTGCTTGGGTACCCGCTGCCAGCATGGAGGCTCGCCGCGCGCGGGTGAGGCTCGGCCGGGTGCACCGGGGCGGGGTTGGTGGGTGCTGGACGCCGGCGGGCCGGGGCCACTTCCCTACAACTCCGCGGGTGAGCGCCGCTCCCTTGTCCCACGGCGCTCCTGATCGTCGCCAGGTTAGGGGAAGTCACAGGTTGCTTTTGCTTTTCTTATAATCTTTGCACCTAGGATAACTCTTGGCCAAGGTGATGCGCCCGCCGGCGCGCACCGGGTTGGCAGCGCTCGGGGAGCCTGCCGGACGTGCGCTCGTGGTGCACGTGCGCGCCGGAGGCCTTTCCATCCCCCGGGACTATGCCCAGCACTACTCGCTCACGGCGGGTGCGTACCCACGGGTGCACTGGTGGCCCTGGGACCCGCTTCCTCTCCTCTGAAGCCCCTTCAACCACTCTGGATCTCTGGATTTAGGTTTGAAGGCCTTGTGAACATCTCTTGAGAACTTGGGTTGTGCACGTGGGGGAAGGTATTGTTTTAGTCCCAGGCTGTAATTAAGCGCAGTTTAGGGGTCCACGGTGCAAGCCGTGCACCACGGCGGTTTAAGTGTGCTTCCCCGCGTCCCCTCCTCCCCACCTCTTCTCAACCTCACTTGGCAGCTGCGAGCTGCCCCGAGTGGAACTTTACTTTTTTGCTCCAACGGAAGCCCGAACTTACGTCCTGCCCTGAAGAGGGTTGAAGAGTGGGGGGGATGGGCGGAAAGGAAGACAGTGACGTGCTTCAAATAAATGTCGGAGGTTTGGGACCCTTGTTGGCTGGTCTAGGTGGGTAGGCGGGGTCGTGGTTCGGTAGCGGATCTCAGCCCGTGGGGAATTGGACTAGGTGCACATTTGGGCACCTGACTGGAGGAATCGGTTTCACATCAGTTTTCCTATCAGTTTTCCTCATTTAAGTGATAGTAACGGTGTCACTTTTTGCTGCAAAGAATTAAGCAAACGTCGCAAGCAAAGTCTGCCGCCAAGAAACACTCCCCATAAATGGAATTAGAGTTATATCTGCCAAGAAAGTTCATCCCAGGCATGGCCATTTGCTCTGCTTTTCTGTGTCGTTTCCTTCAGGGATGTATTTGGCTGGTGAATGACTCTTGGCTTGTCCTGGCTTGTTAAAGCTTAGCCTGTTTCCCGGGCGGCTTTGGACAGAATGCCTCCCTGGAGGCTGCCATGGAGGTAGATTGATTAGCAAAGTGGGGAGAATCGGAGTCATTTAAGGAGCTGTGCTGTCCTAGGGGATCTCTTCGGTTTTTGCATTGTATTTCACCCTGTTGCTTTGGGCTTCCTCGTCTGGAAAACGGGGCAGAGACTTTGGAGATGCTTTTTAACTCCTAACGGCACACTGGCTTGAACATTTACTGTAAATACAACCTTTATATTGTGTGGCTCTCCCCATCACCACATGTAACGAGGGGAGACTGGGCTGCCATCATCTGGGAAATAATTTTATTGAATCTGAGAGACTGAGCGTTTGGTGTTGAAGGAAGTCCAGCTCCCTACACCTAGGCATTCATTCTCTGTCCCCCTAACACATCTGGGCACTCTTGTGGAGCTGCTAAGAAGAGCTTGTCCTTTAAGGTTTCCAGTGCAAAAACATGCTGCTATTCCTTGACTATTTAAGACTGTAAAGAACTAATGCACTCCTTCAGAAATATCATCATGTCCCAAGAAATGGCAAAAATGGCCGTCCTGGTTAAGTTACATTTTCTAGTGAACAGTACAGGGCTAGAAATGAGAATGAATGGAGCATTTTCATCTCTCCAAGTAATTTGACCTTATGATAGGCTTTTTAAAAAGAACTCTTCCCCCATGGGCTGGGGATTGACCCCAGGCAGGACTTTGCTTGCTAGGCAAATACTTACCACTGAGCACTACCCCAGTCTTAAAAATTTCAGGTCTTAAGGGGCCATGAGAAAGAGCTGCCTGGAGACCACGGTCATAGGGAGCTCAGGTGGAACCAGGTGTCCCACCTGGCCTTTCAGCCAAGTTGCCCTCTAACTTGGCTCCTTGTACCATGTGGTTACAGGCTGATAATACTTGATTTATAAGGACTTGTTCAGGACCTCGGTACCCCTCCTCATTGGAACCGGGCCTGTTTGGATGGCTGCCATCTTAAAGCACAGGACCTGCCCAATTTTTGTAGTTTGGAAAATTAGCATCACAGTGCAGAGCCCAAAGCTTACATAAAAAGACCTCATTAGCTTGATTTTTGGCTGAGGGAGAAAAATTGCTCTGCCATCTTGCACTTTTGAAATCTCCTTTTAGAAGTACAGTTCAATTAGAAAAAATGAGGTTGGATTTTAGGAGCTGGCATCAGACTCTGTGAGTTCAATATAATGTTAAATGCTTAGGATTATAGGCTGGGAAGAGAAGTAACTGCAGATGTTTGGATAAATTGATAAATATCATTAAAATGTTCTCCAGACGAGATCCTTTCTTAGAATTTGACCTGGGTTGAATTTTTTTTTTTTTTTTTGGTAGCAATCGCCAATTTCATTTTTTTTTCTCTCTGGGGCGGGGCGGGGGGGGGGGGGGGATGTGTTCATCTGTCTCCTCTGCTGTTTAAGTCTACCAAACTGAGAAACGACGTCTTTAGTGGTTCTGTACTGCAAGGAAGCATTCCGCTTAATGGTGTTGCCGTTTCTCTTTGCAGCAAAAGGCTCTCAAAGTAAAGAACTTAAAGAATGTCAGATATATGAAGCTGATTTCCATGGAAACGTCGTCATCCTCTGATGACAGTTGTGACAGCTTTGCTTCTGATAATTTTGCAAACACAGTAAGTGCTGCCCGAGAATAAACAGAATTGAGTCTGCAATGCTCCAAATGCCCCGAAATGCTTTGTGCATGATTAAAACTGCTTGCTTTTTTTGCCTGCATTTCTATGCAGCCGTGAGGAAAATACAGCATGCACTGTAATTTCATTTCACTCTTTGCTGGGGTTCTAGGTAGTAATTGTTGGAGGTGGGTTAGCTGCTCATTGTGTCCCTTTGAAGTGTCGCCTAGCCCAACACGACTGATGACTTGCTATAACAACTCAGAAATCATTTGTAAACCTCTGAGCCATTTTTCTTGGTAACAAAAGCCATTCTCTTGTAGTGCACTTGTAAATGTGATTTGCTCTCTGCACGCTTTATGGAAAATTGGTTCTTGAAAAAGAGAAAAAAAAATCCACAACCACATTTATTTATTTTACAGCAACCTAAATTCAGGTCAGATATCAGTGAAGAACTGGCTAATGTTTTTTATGAGGACTCTGATAATGAATCTTTCTGCGGCTTTTCAAAGGGTGAGGTGCAAGATGTATTAAGCCATTGTGGATTTTTACAGAAACCAGGGCCAGATGTCACTAACGAATTGGCCAGCATTTTTCATGCCGACTCTGATGATGAATCATTTTGCGGTTTTTCAGAGAGTGAGATACAAGATGGAATGGTGAGTTTGAGAAGTTCACCAGTATCAAGAAGTGAGGTACATTTAGAGGCTGGGGAGATTTGCCCTTTGACCTCCTCCTCCCCATACCTATAGCTCTTCCTTCATTCCAGCTAGGAGACTTTGATGACCTGATCATGAATGTTTGCTTCGTGTCTTAAAGCCATTTTTACCAATGTCCTGCGTGTAGGCCTTAACACAATTTTTTTTTAGGTTCTAAAAATCTTGGAGATTTGTTAAATAAAGTTGGCTAGCCGGCAGATTGCCGTTAGCTGCAGATCTGGCCTGATCCCAGGAAGCACGTATGTCCTAAAGATTAGCTACATTGGCACTTAGGTGCAGGTGCCCAGTCCAGGGCTGGCGTGGAGCTGACAAGGCTGGGTTCCATAGTTCCATTTGTACCTGCATCTTGGGAGCCTCTCAGGACCACATCGATGATAAGTAGGGCCTTTCCTGCTTCAGGGTTTTCTTGCTCGCTGGTCTGCTTTACCTGTCCGCCTATGCTTCTCTCCCCTCTCAGCTGTCACCTGCCCGGGTGGCTGCCATGCCTGTGCTCTAGTCCCTGAGCATGGTGTGCTTAAACTGTCTCCTAAGGAAGTGGGGTGTGCATGACAGTCACCTGCATGTTATTCCCTTCACCATGCCCGACAACATTCCCACAGGCCATCACTTGGATGACACCATTCTGAGTGACAGCTCTTGCCCTAGAACTGTTTCTTCAGCAACTGCTGTACCAATGCATGCTTCCCTAATAAAAGACTTTGGTCCCAACAGGTGTTGATTGGCGTTTGTTAGCTGGGGGCAGTCTGCAGATCTGGATGTGACCCATTGTCTGCGGCTTGACTGTTCTAGGCAGTCTCTTAGCTCTTTGGGGGTATTAACTTGTGATGACTAAAACGCTAGTTGGTTGAAAGTGCTAAGAGTTCATGAAAGTTTTGTTTTGTGATCTCCATCCATGAACACTAAGCTGCCCATGGGGATCCTTATTTGTTGGTACTGGGGATCAAACCCAGGGTCTTGGACATGCTAAACATAGACTCTACCACTGAACTGCATCCTCAGCCCATTCAGTGTTTTGAGGGGCTGAGGAGATGGCTCAGCTTGCCTTGCAAGTATAAGGACTGCAGTTCAGTCTCCAGAAACTTACGTACATGCTTAGTGGCTTATCTGTAGTTCCAGCTTCTCAGAAAGCAGAGATAGGATCCCTAGAGCAAGTTGGCTAACAAGATAGCACATCAGTGAGCTCTGGATTTGATTGAGAGACCCTGTCTCAGTAAGGTCAAAGATGATTCCTGTTGGTAAGCTCAGGCCTACACATGCACACTCATGCATGGGCACACATGCAAAAATGAGAGTAATACTGTCCTGAACATTCATGTTCTAAGCTTTTATGTGTCTCTGTATTGGGTCTCTACCTAGGAGTAGATGGCTGGAATATATAGAGACTCTGTTAGCTTTTGAGCAAGCTGGCAGATTTATTTAGCTTTACTAGTTGGTGTGAAGTGATATCTAGATCTTGACTTACAAACGGTTAATTTAAGTGGAAGCTAGACGAGTCAGATTCAAAGACTAGAAAGATGTGGCTGCCAGGGACTGGTGTTGGGAGGAATTGGTCTTTTTGGCTTGTTTGTTTGTTTTTGAGGCAGGGTCTGGCTGTGTAGCTCAGGCTGGCCTAGAACTGGCTGTGTAGCCCAGGATCCCTACTTGTAGGGCTTAACTGGCGTGGGCCAACACACCCCACAGAGCTTACTGTTGAATGGACCTGAAGTTTCAGTTCAGCGAGGTAAAATCTTGGTTCAAGTGAAGGCCCCACAGCAATGAGGTTATTTTAATCACAATTAAAAAAGGAAATGGAAATTGACAGTCTAGGATATTACTTAATACCATCATAGGCATTGAAACCATGTTTATGGGTGAAACACAGATGTCCCTAGAGGACTTGATGAGAATGGCCTGAGATTAATTTTAAGGAAATGGGAAGGGGGCAGGCGTTTAGTAGCACAGGTCTCGGGACCGTGATGGTGGCTGGGGCAGCGCCTCAGAAGAGCAACCCTGTGAAGCTCTGCTTCCCATTGTGTGCATTTTCAAGTCTTGATTTGGTTGCCCATGATCCTTGCTGGCCACGTGGGCTGATTTGCTCTCATCCTTTATTGCAAAAGGATCTGTAGCAGTCATTGGGGCCGCTTGTCTGCCAGTCGCGGGTCCTTAACACCCCCCTTTGCTCTCTTAACTAGAGACTGCAGTTAGACAGGGAAGGCTGCAGGACCCGGAGTCAGTGCCGCCACCCCGGACCCCTCAGGGTAGCCATGAAGTTCCCAGCACGGAACACCCGGAGGTCGGCCACCAAAAAAGCAGTCCCCTCAAAACCCTCTGAGAACTCCGCAAACGATTCCCAGTCTGACTCGGAAGTGGAAGAGGATGGCATGAATTTCCTGGAGAAAAGGGCTCTAAATATCAAGCAAAACAAAGCCATGGTAGGTGTTGGGATGCATCACCACCCTCCCCAGCTTTTCTATAAGGAAAACAGGACCATGGTAGGTGTTGGGATGCATCGCCACCCTCCCCAGCTTTTCTATAAGCAAAACAGGGCCATGGTAGGTGTTGGGATGCATCGCCACCCTCCCCAGCTTTTCTATAAGCAAAACAGGGCCATGGTAGGTGTTGGGATGCATCAGCACCCTCCCCAGCTTTTCTCTAAGCAAGCTCGTGTCTTCTACCTCTTTCCTAAGAACTGTGTCCTTGTAGTTGTGAAGACTTCATGGTGTGTTTTAAATATTTATATTTGTTTTTATTTGTGTGGGGGAGGGGGATTGTGCTATGCGTGCGGTGTCCTTGGAGGCCAGAGGAGGGCATTTTGTGTCCCCTGGAACTGGAGTTAGGCATGATTGTGAGCTACCATGTGGGCGCTGGGAACTGAACCCGGGTCCTCTGCAAGAGCAGCCAGTGCTTTTAACCGCCGAGCCTTCTCTCCAGCCCCTGCGGCTGCTGTGGATAACTAGTGGGGAAGTCAGAACCTTGACTGTGTCAACCTGTTAACTAGAAAGTTAAGGGATAAGTTAAGGAGAAAGTTAAGGCTAGCATTATTTCCACAAATTGCCTGTTGTCACCCGTTATAATTTTGTTCACTTTCTTCCCCTCTTTAGCTTGCAAAACTCATGTCAGAATTAGAAAGCTTCCCTGGCATATTCTCTGGAAGACATTCCCTCCCTGGCCACAGATCCAAAGGTGTAAGTCCTTCTTTCTAAACTGTTGTTTTGGACAAGCCCAGGACAAGCCTGAGATTTTAGGGTATTGTTTTTATGCTGGGGGTGGGGTCTCTAGGAACAGCCTTCTTGGGGCTCTGGCTGATCTTTGCATCCTGGACACTTTGGCTCTCCCACCCTGTGGCCACACTCCTTTGGTAATTGCTCCTCCCGTACTAGCAGCAAGGAAGATTGACAACTTGTTGCTATGTCCCCAAGCGGCACATTTTCTTCCTATATGCTAGATATAAAATAGGTATATTTTTAAAAACCGATTGAGGGGGGAAAAGTACATACAATCCTTTTGTCAAGTCATATCCTAATATGACTTGTATTTGATGGCATCCCAAGGGACTAAGCTGGTGTGAATGGTGGTAAAGTTTGTGTTGGCTATGGCACAAAAGACAAGTCTGCATTTCCCTACTTCCCCATGGGGAGTCAGGCTGGAAGCCAGCAAGGAATGGCAGGAAGCAACCCAAGCATTCTTTGTGTAACATGGAGATCACATGTGTGTTCCAGGAGTCTAGAGACGTCATGAGAAAGGCTTTGGGGTCAGGAGCTCAGGTTTCACATATTCAGTAACTGAAGTAGAAGAGTAAATGGCAGAAGAATAAATAAAAATTGCAGTGGCTGTATGTATGGCTTTGGGGTTTGGTGTTTACACATTATGGAAAGGGCAAAGGAAATGTGAAAATGGAACTCTTCTTTGACCTAACCCTCCCTAAGGGAAAGTTGCAGTTTTCCCAAGTGAGGATCTCTGTAACAGAGCAAGTGGAGCTATATTGTGTGTTTCATTCACCAGTCAAAGCCACCTAGAAGACGTACATTCCCTGGTGTGGCTTCCAGAAGGAACCCTGAACGGAGAGCCCGGCCTCTTACCAGGTCAAGGTCCCGGATCCTGGGGTCTTCTGGTGCTCTGCCCACAGAGGAGGAGGAAGAAGAGGAGGAAGAGGATAAGTACATGCTAGTGAGAAGGAGGAAGTCTGTGGATGGCTACATGAATGTGAGTCCTTGCTGATCTCTCCTCTTAACGTTTCCCATCTTCAGGAAGCTTGGCATTGAGCACACCACCTTAGACCATCCCAAGTCATGAATGCTACATAAGTGTACTTAATTTTGTTAGTGGACAGGAGTCAGATTTTCAACTTCTCAATATTGTAGGAATTATTTCTATGCTTTTGGCCAGTTACCCTTACAGTACGTTTATGGGCTTGCTCCCTCTCTCCATAAGCAAGAAAAATTTTCCAGGTTGAATTTTCTGTGAAAAGTTTCAAACAAAGCATCCTGAGATTTAGGGCTACAGAGAGGAACTCAGTTTCGTGCTTCTTATTCAGGACGATGACATGCCCAGAGGTCGTCGCCCTGGGTCCATGACCCTTCCACATATAATTCGCCCGGTAGAGGAAGTTACGGAGGAAGAGATCAAGAACATTTGCGGCAACTCTCGAGAGAAGATCTACAACCGATCGCTGGTGAGTGCCCTGAGGTTATGTCTCGAAACAGAAGCTGCACATGGTATATGGTCTGGACATTCATGCTTGCGCATTTTTTTTTTTTTCATACAAGGGAAGAAGAGTTACAGTATGCCTGGGGTTGAATGAATCTGCCTAGGACGTCTGCAGTAGGGTTATATCTTCTTAATTTAGAAGTGGATTCATTCAGCTGGGATTTACAGTGTATCGTTAGGGTGTATCTGTCAGCAGCCACTGGGAATGCAGTGGTGAGCCAAAGATTTAAAAAAAAAAAAATGGATTTGGGTGGAATTTTCTTTTTCCCATGCTGAGGATCAAACCCAGGACCTCGAGTGGGTTAAGGATGTACTCTGGCCTTGAGCCCTCCAAATAGTTTTGACGATATTACATTGTACCACCAATAGAGTGGGAAGCCTTGCTCGAGATGCTTTCATACTTGTGTATGTAGGTGCTACGTGAACTTCAAAGATCAAGTGTCGGGTCCTTTATTACCAGTGTGGGTGTTCTCCGTGCCATGTTTCTGTTTTGCTCTACAAAATGCGGCGTTTGCGTCTTCTCTCACCGGGTCTTCCTTCCAGGGCTCTACATGCCATCAGTGTCGCCAGAAAACCATTGATACCAAAACGAACTGCAGAAACCCAGACTGCTGGGGCATTCGGGGCCAGTTCTGTGGTCCCTGCCTTCGAAACCGCTACGGTGAAGAGGTCAAGGATGCTCTCTTGGACCCGGTAGGTGCCTTAAAAGGTCGGGGAGGGGCTGGAACTCTTGGTGTCAGGAGTCCATGGTGTGGTGCTGCAGGGATGTAACTGACCAGAGAGCTCGGGGCTGCTGCTCAAAAGCCGATTTTCATCCCTGGTGGTGGTTGTGTAACCTTCTTGAATTATATCTTATGATTGTGTGTGTGTGTGTGTGTGTGTGTGTGTGTGTGTGTGTGTGTGTGTTGCCAGGGCTGGAACCACATACGCTAGGCAAATGTTCTCAAACTGAAATAGAAATATGGACCCCTGTTGTATGGTTTAGTTATTTAAAAAAAAAAAAAAAAAAATCACAGGGTAAGTGAGTTGATACTAAGTGCTTCAACGGCTAAAGAAACGGAACCGAGGGATGGAGGGGAAGTGATGCTTAGCCTCAGGGTGCTCTCCCTCAATTCCTCAGAACTGGCACTGCCCACCCTGTCGAGGAATTTGCAACTGCAGCTTCTGCCGCCAGCGCGATGGACGGTGTGCCACGGGAGTCCTCGTGTATTTAGCCAAGTATCACGGCTTTGGGAACGTGCATGCTTACCTGAAAAGGTAATGGCCGTTGTGATTTTTTCTCTTTCACGTGAGTCTTACATTCATGCCTTAATAAGATGGATGATAGGAGTCTGAAGAACGGCTCTCTTGGGTCAGGGGAATGTTAGTGGAAACGCATCTTCCTGTGAGCGGGTTGTGGGTATAACATTCAGGTTGGGTGTCTAAGACACGTGTGTTGACACTATGTATGTTAGGGCTCCACAAACTTTTGGTTTTTTTAAAGAGATGAATTTGACTTTCCAAAGAGAATTATTGGTTGGAAACCGTCTTGACGTCTTCCCCTTTGTCCTTCCACAGTCTGAAGCAGGAGTTTGAAATGCAAGCCTGAGGATTCACCTCCTGCCTTTGGCTTCTCAAGGCTCTCCTGTTCTTGATATCATCGTCGTTGATGGAAACCTGAGTAAGAATCATGGCGACCAGTCTGTGTTAGAACTCAGTCTGGTTAACCTCGTTAGGTTCACACTTGTTTCTGAAGCATCGTGGAAGGCATACATACTGCTAGGTACACTTCAGCCACGTGTAGTTTCCCAAAGCTTGCCCTGGCTCGACCTTGCAGCCTCCCTACTCCCATGGTCCTCTGCCACCACTTTTTAAGTTTCTGAGTTCCTTTTAGGCAGCAATTTTAGGAAGCATTATTTGTCTTGTTGGTGTTGGAATAGTCTCAGGACATATACCCATAAACCCAAGCGCTTAGGGGTGCAGCGGTATTGTGAGCCAACGGTTCTGGTGAATTGTGGAGAACAGCTCTTTTAAGTTGTTCACGCGGAATCAGCACACGCGGTTTAGTATTTAGTGTTCTGTTGGCTGACATTTGAAATGGGTAACGCCAAGGCACAAACAAAGGTCTGAACACGATGTGGAAAAATGAGGTAATTGTTGGGAAGTGGAGTAGCACATTGAATGACTTTCTGGAGAATACAGCTCCTCTGTGTTGGGCTCGGTGTGCACCTTGTCACAGTTGAGACTCCGTTGCTGCTGAGATCGTTCTTAAGTTAGAGCGGTTCATCTGGCTTACACAGTCACCCAAGGGTGTGTGGTAACATGGTACCATAATTACTTAAATTGCTGTAGAAAAGGCATTCCAGGGAATTAAGATGACTAGACCACAATGGGCTGGTTTGAAATCTTACTTGAGAAACTCGACTTCAAGGACTTCACTTTGTTCCTGGCAGTTTCCTGAAGAGGATACCCTCGGGGTGGTGTCGTGTCCTGGGTTTAGGTTCTAACAGTTTTGTAACAATGAGTTTTCTAACAGTGACCTTTTAGAGAGGGGTAGCTTCGAATCATTTGTTAACGAGTTACCTCTGCGAGTGTATGGCAGATGGCGTGAGTCATCTCCCTCCCCTTTTCCTCTAGTCGGGTCCTTGAGTCGCGGTGGACTCTAAGTGACTGATTCCATCGCACGCGTAACATGTGCCCCACTCTGTCTGTGATGCAACTGGACCTTGAATCATTCAGTGTAAATACAGCTTTTGCTCTGTAATGCTTTTATACAAAGGTTTTTATTTTAATAATAAAACATTTTGTTCTAACTTGTGTGTTGATTTTTGTTTTAAAAAATTAATATTACTATACTTAATTCCTTTTTCTCTTTGTATTTTGAAAGGGCATTTCTGCCTCTTCTAAAACTTTCTCTTTTGGATTCAATTTCTGAGGCCCACAGCCAGCTCTTTTGAACAGGGTCAGAAAGTGGACTACCATAGCTACATTGACAGACAGGATGCAACATGTGCTTGGGAAGTTTTCTGCTGTTTTTCTTTATCATTTTCAGTACTTGGCCACTTTTATCTACTTTTCAAATAGTTACAAAATGTGTTCCATGCCTTGAGGTTTCTAGAACTAGAACATACAGAAGACGAAGACTTTAGAGTCAGGCATGGTGGTACGTGGAGTCACAAGACACTGAAGCAGGAGGATTGCAAATTGAGGCAAGCCTCAAAAAATCGCTTTATTATTTATTTTAAAGATTTTAATGTATATGTTTGCATGGGTTTCTTCTGCATGTGTGTGCAGGTGCCCTCGGGAGGCCAGAAGAGGGTGTTGGATCCCATGGAGCTTGAGTTACGGACAGTTGTGACCCACCAGACGGTGGGGTGCTGGAACTGAACTCGAGTCCATGGAGATGAGCAAGTACTCCTAATTGCTGAGCCATCCAGACTCCTATACAAAGCTCATAATGTAACTAAGTTGCTGACCAGGATTAGCAAATCACAGTCTGTGTTTCACATCCAACTGCATATGCCTTTTTACATTTGTAAAGGAGGTTTTTGTTTTTGATGGCTCGGTGATTATAGAGAGTACTTGTTGCTCTTGGGAGGACCCAGCACCCACATGGTAGTTCACAACCATCCACACCTACATGGTAGTTCACAGCCAACCACACCCACATGGCAGTTCACAGCCATCCACACACATGGCAGTTCACAACCATCCACAACCCCAGTTCCGGGGATACAATGCCCTCTTCACCTGTCAAGCCTGGCACTTTATAGGGAAAAAAAAAAGCCATGTCCTAGATATGCCTTCAGTGGGAAGCCATAATTCTCTCATACACACTTAGGGAGGACCAGGCTGAAAGTTGTTCACCTGGTACACGGATCCAAAAGAAGTCACTTTTTAGAAACAAAGTCTTGGGATCATAAGAAACCAAATTATAGTTCAATATGTTGAATATGTAATTGGGGAGCTCAAATGCTATAGTTCGTATAATTTGGTTTATTTGAAATTTATGACTGGTAATAGATTGAACCCAGGGTCTTCCACTGAGCTATACCCCCCCCAACTGATCTGCATAATTTTGATGTTAGTGTAAGTGATACAGTTTTCCTTTAAAATAATTAACTACAACTGTTCGTTGTGACACCTTATCCAAGGAACTATGCAGTCTGCCAGAGGAACTACTGAGAAAACCCTACACATAATGTCTCTTGTGAGTAGTGAAGAAGCATTAGCATTTTTTCCTTACTTGGCAATTTCAACCATAGATGCTCTCTCCCCTCCCAGTTTTTGAGGTAGGAACTTAGTGTGTTGCCCAGGCTGGCCCTAAACTCCAGGAAAGGACTTTACATTTTATTTAATCTAAACTTGGCGTAACAGGAAAGAGAAAGCTTAGGAAGATGGTTAGGTTCAGGCTGGAGAGGAAGGCTGGGTGCCCAGTCAAACCCAGCTGAGAAAATGCTGGGTGGAGGTGGAGGCTCCTTAGTACCAGGGGCTTCTGGGAGGTAAAGGCTCCGGGGAATTAGGGCGTGGAGTGATGGAAACCCAGAGTGATGGGTTATTTGCATCAATGTCAGAAACCAGAAGCTTTAGCTGCATGGATGAAAATCCTGTAAGTAGAAGACTCGGGAAGGAGGAAGCCGAAGGCACAGTTACTGTCTGTGAGTCAAAGGATTGTGTGCTTTAGGGGACAGTATGGATGTGGGACGGGCAGGGCGTGCAGAGAAATTGACGGATTTCAGGGATAGACTCTTATCCATATAGTGTCCATGTAGTATCATTTTATCCACAAAGACATTGCGGGGAAAGAACAAGGAACACAAAAATCCACTCATCCTTGACTTTTACTAAGTCTCCTTGGAAGTTTTGGGTTTTGCAATCCTGGGGGTGACAATTGAGGGCTTACAGACATCCAGCAGACACTGACTGGGGAAGTTGAGGCAGTCAGCTGGGATTCCCTATTGAGCTTTCTTTCTTTCTTTCTTTCTTTTTTTTTTTTGGTTTTTTGAGACAGGGTTTCTCTGTGTAGCTTTGCGCCTTTCCTGGAACTCGCTTTGGAGACCAGGCTGGCCTCGAACTCACAGAGATCCGCCTGCCTCTGCCTCCCGAGTGCTGGGATTAAAGGCGTGCGCCACCACTGCCCAGCCCTATTGAGCTTTCTATCCATGGGTGAGTTTCCAGGGTCCAGCTTCCCAGTCCCACTGCAGGCATTCTTATACTTTGGGGTAAACAGTAGTCACGTTGCTGGAAATGGTTTATTGTCTAGCTGTTCTCAAGGACACACATTAAGGATTCTTTTTTTTTTTTTTTTTTTAAGAAATCTTTATTTATTATGTATACAGAAGAGGGCACCAGATATCATTACAGATGGTTGGTTGTAAGCCACCATGTGGGTGCTGGGAATTGAACTCAGGACCTCTGGAAGAGCAGTCGGTGCTCTTAATCTCTGAGCCATCTCTCCAGCCCCACATTAAGGATTCTTAATTTTGCTGGGCAGTGGTGGTGCATGCCTTTAATCCCAATGCTTGGGAGGCAGAAGCAGGAGGATCTCTGTGAGTTTGAGGCCAGCCTGGTCTACAGAGTGAGTTCCGGGATGGCTAGGGCTACACAGAAACCCTGTCTCGAAAAAAAAAAATTTTTTTTTTGGGGGGGTGGGTGGTCTGGAGAAATGGCTCAGCAGCTAAGAGCACTTGCCGCTCTTCTAGAGGACCTTTCCCCAGCAGTGGACTGTACCCCAGGACTGAGCTAGAATAAACCCTTTATCCTCTAAGTTGCCTTCATCAGAATATTTTTATCACAGCAAATAATGAAATGAAGATAACGTGCATATAGTCATGGATCTATTTCTATGCTAGTACTTAGATATATTAATAATAACTGATATTGCTACATATCCTTTCAGAATAATGATTACTAAACAATGAATATGTGGCAAACAATGTAATTTTGTTTTGGCTCCTAGAAGTAGTAAGTCAACTACTGTGTGTGGTTGGTTGGTTTTGCTTTGCTTTGCTGATTGTTAAACCAGGTTGGTCTTGAATGCCTGATCCTCCTTCTCCTTCCTAGGATTACATATGTTCAGTACTGTGCCTGCCCAGATCTACATGTGTTTCTGTAACCTCTTGCCTGCCAGATACATGGCAGTATGTACTTACCATGTCCTTCACCGTGCGTACCTAGTTTAACACTATGTGTGGGTGAGATGAGTGGAATTTCTATTCAAAGAATATTATAGGGAGCTGAAAAGATGGCTTAGCAGGCAAAGGTGCTTGCCAACAAAGCTGACAACCTCAGTTTGAGCCCCAGAACCCACATAGTGGGAAGAAAGACTCCAAGTTGTCCTCTGAACCCCAATACATGTGCTGTGGCAAACATTCACACCACACACACACACACACACACACACACACACACACGTTAATTAAAAAATAATACTACAGAAAGCATCCTGAAGTAATACTCAAATAGTCTATGAACATGGAGTTAAGTAGATAGTTCCAGAGAAATAGAATCTGGAAAATGCTTTCCTTGGCCACATACAAGTTGTGTGAGTTCATGATAAACAAACCAAGTTCTCTTTCCTCACTCGCTTCCGAGACCACTTACAGTGCCAGGAATCCGTATTTCTGCTTTCTCTTGTTTTTGTTTGGTTGTCCATATTTTAATAGACTGGTCCTCAAGTTTTCCTTCCCAGCTGAGTAGCTGGAACTCTTCTCTTGCCTCCTAATGACCATCGGTATGGCTTTTGGAAAGTAGAAGCCACTGCTGGAGCTCGCCTGGGCTCCCAGGACATGACCGTTTTGAGCACTCTGGTGCTTAAGGAGGGAAATATGTAAATAAAATTCCTTTATGCAAATGATTCCAGCAAGTCTCATTGCCAGCCCAATTCTTGTAAATCATGATAAACAGATGCTACTGAACTAAATGACTAAGTGAAATTATGGAGATAGAGTCTATTTATCTTATTTTTCAGTGTTGGGGAGGGAGAAAAAGATATTAACTAAATTTTCTCTGCCTGCATGATGATTAAGGCAGACACCACGAAGTCTATTAATTGATTTCAGCAGGCACAATGAGGGGACTAAACCATTGGAGAGCTAGCCCTGAAAGGCAGAGCTTCTGTGGCAATTTAGTTGGCTTTACCATGGGACCAGGCAGGCTTCGGAAGAAATCAAGCTTACTGGGTCTCTGCTTGGTGTTTAGCATTTTGTTACTCTTTCTTCCTTAACTTGAAAAAAATTGAAATAAAATTTACCATTTCAAAATGTATAATTTGTTGACTTCCAGCACATTCACAGAGCTGTAACTGCAGAACAGACTCAATTCCCTCCCACAAGTCTCTTATTCTAAAGCAGTGGTTCTCAACCTTCTAATTCTTTTTTTTTTCCCCCCTGGAGCTTGCTAGGCAAGCGCTCTACCACTGAGCTAAATCCCCAACCCCATAATAAATATCCCTGTTTTTATTATTATTATTATTATTATTATTATTATTATTTGATTTTTTGAGACAGGGTTTCTCTGTGTAACAGTTCTGGCTGTCCTGGAACTCCTTTGTAGACCAGGCTGGCCTAGAACACTCAGAGATCCACCTGCCTCTGCTTCCCAAGTGTTGCTGGGACTAAAGGTGTGCGCCACTGCCACCTGGCCCCTTCTAATTCTTAAAACCCTGTAATACCGGTCCTCATTCGGTGACCCCAACCGTAAGATTACTTAATTGCTACTTCATAATTTCGTAACTGCAATTTTGCTGTCATGAATCGTAATGTAGGTATCCGAGATCTGTGGGGTCACGACCCACAGGTTGAGAACTACTGATCTAAAGCCACCCCCCCACACACACAAACACCTCCCCGCCCCCGCCCCCCCCCCCCAACTTCTTCCCTCTCCAAGCTCCTTAGCCCATCTGCCCTCTTTTTCTAGAATTGCCTATTTGGGATGTTTAGGATGCACAGGATAAACATGATCATGATCAAAAGCACCTTGGGGGCAGAAAGGGTTTATTGAGGGAAATAGAGGCAGGAACCACTGCGGGGGAAGTGCTGCTTGCTGGCTTGCCTCCAGCGGCTAACTCAGCTTTCTTACATACCCCAGGAATGCACTGCCTCCGGTGGGCGTGGCCCTCCCACATCAATCATTAAGCAGAAAATGCCCTGCAGCCGTGCTCACAAGTCAATCTGGTGGGAGCAATTCCTCAGTTGGAATTCCTGCTTCCCAGATGCCTCTGCCTTATGTCAAGCTGACCCCAACCAGCACAAGGTGGGTCGTGTTTCTCAGGCTTGCCAGGGTTGTAGTGTGTATCAGTACACATTTCCTACTTCTGCTTAAATGACGTTCTTAGCTGGGTGTGGTGGCGAGCGACTTTAATTCCAGCACTCGGGAGGCAGAGGCAGGTGGATCTCTGAGTGCAATGCCAATCTGGTCTAGATAGTGAGTTCCAGGGCAGCCAGAGCTACATAGTGAGACCTTGTCTCATAAAAAAAAAACAAATTGTGATATGGCGATATCACAATTCAAACACACTTCAGTTGGTGGATATTTTGGTTGTTTTCACTTTGGGGCTAGTATGGATAAGACTACTGGCAGCGTTTGCTTAAACACTTGATTTCACTTCTCTTGATAAAAGTAGAGTTGCTAGGTCATTTGGCAACTCTTTAAAATCATTTGAGGAATCACTGTGTCAGCGGTTCTCAACCTGTGGGTCGTGACCCTCAGGGTCGACCCCTTTCACAGGGGTCACCTAAAACCATCAGAACACACAGATATTTACATTACGATTCATAACAGTAGCAGAATTACAGTTATGAAGTAGCAACGAAAATAATTTTATGGTTGGGGGTCACCACAATGTGAGGAACTTTATTAAAGGGTCGCAGCGTTAGGAAGGTTGAGGACCATGGCACTAAATTGTCTTTTTCCAGGCTTGTAGTGTTCCTTTGTATGTGTGTGTTTATGTGTGTTGCTGTGGATACAGCTCAGGCTTTTACATGTGGTTGGCAAGCACTTTACCACTGAGCTACATCTCCAACTGGAAATCTTAATTTTAATGAAGTCTAGTTCATTTTTTAAAAATATTTTTCTAAGATTTTTTTAAATTTTATGTATGAGTGTTTGCCTACATGTATGTAAGTGCATTATGTATGTACAATGTTCGTAAAATCTAATTAGGACATAAGCCTATCCTCATATGTAAGTTATGTTTTATACTTTTAATTTTTGGCTCCATATATTTTGAAGGCTATAAATGTCTCTTAATTCCTTATTGTAGAAAATTGGAAGTCCGTAATTGAAATTACCCATAATCCCACCACTTAAAAGTTGCTGCAGTTAGAGTTCTGTTTCTGGGACTGAGGATGTGTACATAATTTTACCTTTTCCCTTTTTATTTTTATTTTTGGTTTTTCAAGACAGGGTTTTTCTGTGTAGCTTTGTGCCTGTCCTGGAACTCACTCTGTAGCCCAGGCTGGCCTTGAACTCACAAAGATCCACCTGGCTCTGCCTCCCCCGAGTTCTGGGATTAAAGGCGTGTGCCACCACCGCCCGGCTCCTTTTCCCATTTTTTAAAAATAACTAAAGTATGTAGTAAAGATTCACTCCTGGGTGAGACCATAACCCTGTAGTAGTACCCCAGCTACTCCAGAGACTGACCCCGGGTCGTTTAGATTTTAAAAAGGCAGATGCTGAAGCTCCCTGTGGAGCACTTACCTCTCACGCCCCAGGTCCTAAATTCAGTTTCCAGCAACACTCACACACATTGTTAGGAAACATCATTTGAAATATGCTAGTACATAGGAGGCAACAGTAATTTAGTTGTATTTTCCTGGATTATTCTTTTTCTTTTCTTTTTGAAAGGTATTCACTTGGTTAAAATAATCAAATATTTCTGAACCCCCAACCCTGTTCTTCAAAGAGTGAATACTTTTTTTTTCTTTGCCAGAGATGAAACTCAGGACCTGGAATCCACTTTCAACTTTAGGTGTTTTACTTTTTTTGTTTAATTTAATTTTTTTTTTTTTTTTTTTGGACAGAGACTCATGTATTCCAGTCTATGCTCAAACTTGCTATGTAGTCAAAGATGGCAAAGAACTCCTGATTCTAATTCTGTCTCCCGAGTGCTGGGATTGCAGGTGTGTACCAACATGCCCAGGTGTTCTTTTTCTTCTCTCTCTCTCCCTTCCTCCCTCCCTTCCTTTCTTTCTTTTTGTTTGTTATTGTTTTTGGTGACAGGGTTTTTTTGTGTAGCCCTGGCTGTCCTGGAACTCACTCTGTAGACCAGGCTGGCCTCAAACTCAGAGACCTGCCTGCCTCTGCCTCCAGAGTGCTGGGATTAAAGGCATGCGCCATCATGCCCAGTTTTTCAAACTTTAGTTTTCTATGACTTTTGAGGAATAACCCCTATATTTCAAATCATATTTCTTCCCAAATATGCTTTGGTTTATTACCTTGAGATACTATATGTTGACCTCTTGACCTCTCAACTTGCGTTGAGAGACCAACTTCTGGCACCTCGTCTTTAGTTTTTCTGTAATCAGTGGTGATGCAATTTGGATTTATAAACATAGCCTTTGGGGCGCCATCGCTAGGGTCGTTATAAAGACCGGGACCAAATGACACACAATAATAGGATGATGTTTACTGCTGTCCTAAGTGACGTGATTACATTGACCTTCCTTCAGTCAGCCATCACAGCCTTTGGCCTCAAAGGAGAGTGTCACCGTCTATTGAATTCTCTATTAAAAAAAAAATTGTCTATATTCTTTTGTGTTTGAGTGGTTTTCCTGTATGTGAGTGTTCCATGTCCATACAGTGCTCTCAGAAACGAGAAGAGGACATAGGAGCCCCTAGAACTGGAGTTACAGATGGCTGTGAGCCACCTTGTGGGTGCTGGGAATTGAACCCCAGGTCCCTGTAAGAGCAGCAAGTGCTCTTGACCCCCGAGCCGTCTCTCCAGCCCAACTCTATTCTGTTTTTTTTTTAGAGTATCCTTTATTGTATGTGTGTCTACATACATGTATGTACGTGTTCAGCATGGGTGGGGAGGCCAGAGGACGTCCTGTGGGACTTGGTTCTCGCCTTCTCCACGTGGGTCCCTCGGTTTGTACTCAGGGTTGTGGCGAGTGTCTTTCCCCACAGAGGCATCTCACTGACTCTTCTATTTGTACACTGCAGTGATTATTCAAAGTTGTCAAGTTTGTGTCACTCTCATGTGTGTGTAGTAGTAGGGACCAAGCTTAGTGTCTAATAGAAGCAAGGCAGGTGTTTTCTCACTGAACTAACTATACCTGTAACTTGAGAAGTTAAATTTTCTTCTCCCATCTTAGAGACGTCAGCATTTCTCCCAGGTTTAAAAAAAAATCACCTTTCCTTGCTATTCCCTCCTTGTCCTTCCATCCTGCTTTCTCATCTGTTCATCTCTTCTTTCTCATTCTACCTTGCATGAAATCGAAGCTCTTCATTAGAATTCACTCAGTCCTCCCTCTTTGGTGCTGAGCGCCCAGGGTGATGTGATGGTTAATATTCATTGTTCGTTTCTTTTTTTTTTTTTTTTTTGGTTTGGTTTTTTTTTTTTTTTTTTTTTTTTTTTTTTTTTTTTTTTTTTTGGTTTTTCGAGACAGGGTTTCTCTGTGTAGCTTTGCGCCTTTCCTGGAACTCACTTGGTAGCCCAGGCTGGCCTCGAACTCACAGAGATCCGCCTGGCTCTGCCTCCCGAGTGCTGGGATTAAAGGCCTGCGCCACCACCGCCCGGCGTAATATTCATTGTTAACCTGATGGGATCTAGGATCACCTAGGAGATAAGGACAAGACTCTGGCCGTGCCTGTGAAGGGTTATCTAGGTTAGGTCCTCAGGGGATGGCACCACGTTTGGACTGAATGAAAAGGAGAAAGAAGCCGGGCGGTGGTGGCACAAGCCTTTAATCCCAGCACTCGGGAGGCAGAGGCAGGCGGATCTCTTGTGAGTTCGAAGCCAGGTCTATAGAGTCAGTTCCAGGACAGCCAGGACTGTTACACAGAGAAACCCTGTCTTGAAAAACAAAAACAAAAAAACAAAAACAAAAAAAAGAAAGAAAGAAAGAAAGAAAGAAAGAAAGAAAGAAAGAAAGAAAGAAAGAAAGAAAGAAAGAAAAGGAGAAAGAAAATTGAACACTGACCGATATAATCAGGTGCCTCAGGTTCCTGGCCATGACTCCTTGACACGATGGACTGTACCCTGGAGCTGTGTGTTTCCTCAAGCTGCTTTTCTTAGGGTCTTTTTTTTTTTTTTTTTTTTTAAATCATAGCAACAGGAAAAGTAACTAAACACACCAGATGAGTCAGTCATTGCCTAACTTGCATCTCCCTCTCTGTTAGTTTCCCCTCAGTTTACTGAGCACATCCTCTGGCGATTTCCCCGGAAGGAGTAGGCGGGACATCCTTGCATGCATTGAAAATGATTTTGTTTGCAGACCTGATGTGTAGCTTGGATGGGAAGAGGATTTGACGTCGAATTGTCCTCTCAGTTTGCCCGCTTGGCTCTTTTGCCGCCCAGCATCTACTGTACCGATGAAGGGAGTTCCTGGTGGGAGCCTGTATTCTCTCTGGAAGCTTTTGAGGTTTGATTTTTCTGGGTGCTGAAGTTTCATGACGATGCATCTTGGTGACTTTGGCTTTGATTCTCCCCTACCGCCTCATTTGTTCTGACTGACACTCTTAATTAAAATGATCCTATTCTGCTAGTGGAAACTGTTTTCGTATTAAATATAATTTACTTCCCTCAATTTTGTTGTTACTTCTGTGTGTGGATATTCTGGAATTCTTCGTTGTTGTGTGCCCGATCCTCTGCGTGGATCCTCTGTGTTTTCATCTTTTTTTTTTTTGTTCATGGAATCTGTGTCTGTCCACACCAAGTGAGGCTGCAAATACTTACTTAACCTGGGTCCAGTCATGTAGAATTGCTATATGTACAACAACATGGTCAAATATCAGCAATTTCGTACGGTTCAAATAACAGCTTTGTTTTTAGCCATATTTTTAGCTTCCAAGAATCCATTCCTGTCCTGTGATTATTCATTTTTCATATCATCATTTTTGGGGCATAGAATTTATTTCAAATTTCTTGAAGAACACTCTTATTTTGGCTCCTTCAGTTCAGTTCCTTTTTATCCTGTTGCCGGCTGCAGGTTTCTCTCGACTCCTGCACGTTTCTCAGAGTCGGTCGGCATGTCTTTAGAAACGGGGCCATCGGAAGGCTGACCCAGAAGGCTGACCCTGGCAAGCTGAGCCAGGTCTTCTATGGGGAGGACATGACTTCAGGCTAAAGGCTGGGAACTGAGTCTGTCTCTAAGGTGGGCTTTCCCAGGAGGGCCCAGTACACATGTTAATTCATCTACTTCTCCATGGGCAGTTCATTTCTACTTCTCAGGGGTAACCAAACAAGCCTCCAGTCTGTCTGTGGGAGACTTCCAGGCTGCCTTATGTGTCACACACAGTTTGGAGACATGCTCCTACCTCCCAAGGGCTTTGCCCTGTCTTGCAGGGTCCCAGCAAATCACATACTAATTCCCTTTCCCTGATCTGCTTCAAACTGGATCATCCAGGAAGATGCCCTGCTGGTGATGTGGAAGCAAATATATGCACAGAACACACCATGCTCCAGCATGAGAAATGCATACCAAGTGTTCAACCATGTTGAGAGAGTATGAACTTTTTCAAGATTTTGTCTTCAGACACTGAGGAGGTAACGTGATTAAGTCGGGGATCTTAAGTCCCTTGCAGAGGAGAAGCAGCGACCTTGAGAGGTCTCCCTGCACCACAGCGTCAGCCCTGTCAGCCATTGCTGTTTAGAAGTGATCATCATTTAAGAATAAAGCATCACTGTGGTGGTGGTGGAGGTGGTGGTGTGGTGGTGGTGGTGGTGGTGGTGACTACAAAGGTAATCTGTATTTAGTGTAAGCACTGTGGAAACGCTAAAGCACACCAGAGAACTAGGTTCTCCTCACCCTGAGATAAACATTCTTCTCCCTGCCCCCCTCGAAACAGAGTTTCTCTGTGTAACAACCCTGGCTGTTCTGGGACTAGCTTTGAACAGGCTGGCCTTGAACTCATAGAGATCCACCTGCCTCTGTCTCTCGAGCGCTGGGATTAAAGGAGTGTGCCACCACCACCTGGCAGAGATAAACAATCTTTTTTTTTTTAGATTTATTTATTTATTATGTACACAGAAGAGGGTGCCAGATCTCATTATAGATGGTTGTGAGCTACCATGTGGGTGCTGAGAATTGAACTCAGGACCTCTGGAAGAGCAGTCGGTGCTCTTAACCTCTGAGCCATCCCTCCAGCCCGAGATAAACATTCTTAAGATTCAACATTTAAAAATTTTCTGTATTTGGGTATATATGTGCATTTCATTCATTCATTCATTCATTCATTCATTCATTTGCTTAACAAAATAATGGAGATATTGCTTGGCAATGTACTTTTTCAAATTAGGTTTTTGCCCAAACATGATCAATTTTCTTTTTTGCACAAGCAAATACCCTTTAGAGGGCTCAGATGAGAGAACTGAGTTAATTAATGGTGACTGAGTCCCACATTCCCATTCCTGGATGACTCTTGTGGAGACACTTGGGTTCTGAGAGATGGAGAAGGCAGGATTTTGAACATGGAGGAGCTGGATGTGCCTGGAGAAGGGAAGGGATAAAGGGGATGTTATGATTCTGGGTAGGTGGGACCAGCCTCAGGCTTGTGATCATCCCTCTAGGCATGTCTAGAATAAAGAGCTTGGTCCCAAATAATAAGAGTAACTGGGTTTCCGAAGCCCCTGCTGAGTACAGGGAACTGTGCTCTGGAACTGCTACTTTAACCCTTTCAACAACCAAATGCCAGAGTGCAGCTCCACAGGGGTTCAGGTCCCAAAGAGGGGGTATAGCATCAGCCAGGGAAGAAGACTGACATGATCTGAGGGTGAATCAGGGTGGCTGCCCATTTATTGAACATAGGCTACACCTTATATACTCTGTAACTGCATCATAGTTTAACCACAAGCAATAGTGAAAGCAGACTTAATGATTCTGGGGTGAAAGCAGCCATCAATGGCATTACAGGATTTTTCTTGAAGCAAAAAGCAACAAGTTTAACAAGAATCTAAATGCCTATTGTCCTCCAAGGTTCAGAACCCCCACAAGGCATCCTCCTACACTTCCTCCTGCATGGTTTCAGCCCTTATGGTCAGGAGGTCTCAGACACTGAGTCCTGAGAAATGAACCCCTAAGAGCAATTTTCATTCCTCAAGGGGGTGTGACATAGTGTTTGTACCGTGTAGCACAAGCATTGAGCTGTTTCCTAATCGCATTCCTATGTGCCTCAGTCTTAGGATATGGATTTGTTCCACTTGTAAGCTCCCCAAGGGAAGGTCCTGACATCTTTTCCCATTATACCATACCATTCTGGTTCCTTCAATGTGTGCTCCTGTAAATGGCAGAGGGGGAGCAAGCCAGTCTAACCTCTTAACAGAATCTGCTTCCCGTGGGGCAGACCAGATCTCACCCTTCATCCAGTCAGCCACCAATCCTGGGCAGTATTTTATACTCATTAACTGAACTCTTACCCTTAATGGCCTCAGGCTTTAAATGTGGGCCCATTGTTTCTCCTGACTGTGTGTTTTTCATCCCTGGGACCAGGTATGCCCAGCTAGTAAATCTCTAACTTCTCTGTTATTGGTGTGATCAGGCAGGGGTTGGGGGGCACAATGGGGAGTCCTGTATAGGGAGTAGGCAGAGTTATATGGTTCCATAGTGGCAGGGATCTTTTCCCAATGAATTACTTTGTTTAAAGAGACTGCCGTTGTATACATTTTCATCCTTCACCAAAGCCCACACAAATTTCCCAAAGGAAGAGGCATAAGGGAATTCCCCTAACACAGGAGAGAATCCTTAAACATGAAAGTAAAGGTGGTGGAGAGCTGTGATCGCCGGGATGCTGAAAGTTTGTCCACTGGCAGTGGTCGTCATGAGGTCCACGCAACCATGCAGGTGAGTCTGCACTATCCCGCTTCAAGAACAAGGAAACAACCAGGTGTGGTGGTGCACCTCTTTAATCCCAGCACTTAGGGAGGCCAAGGCAGGAAGATCTCTGTGAGTTCAAGGCCAGCCTGGTCTACAGAGGGAGTTCCAGGACAGATAGAGCTACAAAATGAGACCATGTCTCAAAAAAGTTAAAATATATAAATGAATAAATAATCTCCCCAGGTATGTCCACAGGCTGATCTGATCCAGACCATTCCTCACTGACACTGTCTTCCTCAGTGAGCCTGGGTTGTGTCCAGTCAACTATTAAAACTAACCAGCAAAGTGGGCCCTGTGTGGATCAACAGAGCACTGAGGAAATGTCAGTGTTTGACTGTAAGGCTGGGTTCAAAAAGGTCGCGTGGCATCTCATTCTCTCCCTGCTCTCAGAACCCAGGCACCATGTAGTTAGGAAACCCATACTCCACGAAGAGACGATATATTAATAGCCACTAATTTATTCCAGCCCACGGCTGGCCACACGTTACAAATGGGAGAGGACAAGCCTTCTGATGATTCTGGACCTTAGCTGCTGGGCTCTCCTCGGCCTTTCTGCTTCTAGATGAGGTCTCAGACACTGTAGAATAGAGACGATGGCCCAATCCCTGTCTCAGTGCCTGCCCTACAGCACTCATGGATGTGAGAAGACTTGCTTTGTGCCGCTGTGTTCTGAGAGAATCTGATTATACAGGCCCCGGGTTGTCTTCTTCCAGACTCTTTGCTCTTAGCCACTGGGCTCTTCTGTCTAGTCTGTGGACTGTTGGACTAGTTTCCTGGGGCATCTGTGATGACCCTAATTTTATCACTGCTTAAAACACACATATATCAATGTACAATTATGTATCAGTTAAAATATACAAAGTTCAGCCAGGCGGTGGTGGCACACGCCTTTAATTTCAGCACTGGGGAGGCAGAGGCAGGTGGATCTCTGTGAGTTTGAGGCCAGCCTGGTCTACAGAGCGAGATCCAGGAAAGGCACAAAGCTACACAGAGAAACCCTGTCTCGAAAAACCAAAATAAATAAATAAATAAATAAATAAATAAATAAATAAATAATAAAAAAATAAAATATACAAAGTTCTACATATTGGTACTTAAACAGAAATGATTTTTTTCAACATTCTAGAGGCTAGAAGTCTGAGATGGAGATCAATAGGATTGGTTGCTTTGGGGACTTGTCCTTGGCTTGTAGATGGATGTCTCCGGTGTTGTCACATGACTTTTCTCTGTACTCCTGGTCACATTTCCTCTTTATAAGATCATCAGTCCTGTCGATTGGAGTTTAGACTTCATTTTTCCCTAATTATGTCTTTAAAGGGCAGGGGAGCGATGGTCATCTGCTTTAGCAAATCTCTGCTGTGCTTAGAGGATGAGAAATAGAAACCCGGAGAATCCCAGCGCACGTGATAGCGGTTATATTTGAAGGATGGTGTTAAGAAGTGGGATAGACATTAAAAGAGGTAGGAAAATTCAGATTCCAGGAGCTAAAATGTGAAATTCCATAACAACATTAAAGAAGAAAAAGAAAGAAAGGAACTAAGGAAGAAACAGAGCAGAAAGCACAAAATAGCTGGGCGTGGTGGCGCACACCGAGGAAAGAGAGGAGGTGGAGATCTCTGAGTTCGAGGCCAACCTGGTCTACAAAGCAAGTTCCAGGACAGCCAGGGCTACACAGAGAAACCCTGTCTTGAAAAACAAAACAAAACAAAACAAAAAGAAAGCACAAAATAGTCACTGGGAGAAAGAAGCATATAAATAATGAGCGTTTGATGTGATTAACACCATTATGCTCTGGTGTTAATTTTTTACTTTGGAAATTTTCAAATGAGGCAAATTTATTGATTCTATTTTTTTTTTTTAAATAAAAGGAATCAGCTTCCAGCTCTGTGTTCAGCCCAAGTGCTCACCAGCCCTCCAGGGACTGAAATTGGTGGCACCTGGCTGTCCATACACGGCGTCCGGACCCACAGACACTGAGTTTTCTCTCTTCTGCCATATTTTCCTATTCATCTACCTTGTAGTCCTTTCAAGCCACTGTTTCTAGGGCTCAGAGTTGCTTGTGCATTGACACAGGGATGGTGCCTATTTCTGAAATCATTTATATTGGTATATTACTACAGTAAATTCTTTATGAAATAAAAATCAATAGTCACCAACATCCTGAGTACTGAGGAAAATAATTGTTTATGGCACTCAGCTTAAGCTGTTCTGGTAATCACGTTGAAAAATACAATATTTATTCATTAGATCAAATTTAATGAGGCCTCCTGGCAGTAATTATAAAAATTACTGTAGCAGTAAATTACTAATGAGTTGTGATGTGCTTCCTACCTGTGAGGAAGGACTGGGGGTTGAAAAAGCCTGCTACCCAGATGAGGATGGAGGGAGGGAGCCCCGCGGCCGCGCCACTTTCTCTTTCACCCGGGCAAGAAAGGATCAGAGTATCCAGGCAAGAAAAAAGAGTGGGGCCACACAACCAGGGCCATTCTTGCAGCGGTGGGCACAGGATCAAGATTAGAGCCTCCTTTTCCCCCCTGAAGGTGAGCATCCTCGGAGCAGCGCCGCGTTGCCGCGTGCTGGGGTCACAGAGGGGCACACATCTGCTGCCTCGGAAGGACAGAGCTTCTGATTAAGCCCGGGACGTGATTCCAGACACACGCAGTCCCGCAAGTGTAAGGCCTTGACTCTGACCGCTGAGGTGTGAGTTCTGCCCTGCTCTTTCAAAGCCAGCTGTGGAGCATGGCGCCGGCACAAATGCAAGCCAGTGGAGGGTTTTTTTTCTTTCTTTCTTTCTTTCTTTTTTTGTCCCCCCCATTAAGCTCCTTGGAACTCTTCCTCTTCTGGAGGATCAGTACTGGCTAGAATTCTCTTTCATTTATAGCATGAGCTAAGTTCCTTAAGAATGTAAGTAATTGATTTTGATTGAGAATCTACATGTAAAGAAACGGGATAGGGAAAAAAACAAAACAAACAGGAAAAACAAAACAAAAAAACAACAGACCGAACTGAGGGCAGGCATGTTTTACAGTGGAACTGTAAAATCTTAGGGAGGGGTGAACGTACACAGCTTTGGTGTGCCGTTTTCTGGATTAATGTGCTCTTACCACATGACCTGCCTCTGTCAGTTCATCCTGGGCAGTTTTTGTTTTCTGGGCACAGAAAGGTGGCCTGAGATGGTGACGGTCCCCCTCCCCCATGCCAGGTGAAGCTCTCCCACCCAGAATGTGGTACCCAGGAAAACACCTTCTTTAGCGCCCGCTTCAGCAGCCAGCCCCTCAGAAGCAACTTCTCTGAATTGCCGGCAGGCTGTCTTCTAGAATGACAGCTGTCTATTCAGGTACTGGCTGCAATTGTCTGCTCACTTGTAACACCGAGAGGGTTTTTGTTTAATTTTAAGAATTCTGACAGCATTTCAGCATGTCGTACTCCGAGTGGGTCCAACCCCTCCTCTTCTGGGGAGGGCACAATGACATTAGAGTGTACATTTTTTTTTCTTTAAATTGCAGATGCCTTAAAATGAGATTGTCAGGTTTGTTGGCTTGTCAGACGAAAGTATCAAGATTGTCACAGTGTATTATATCACTATAATATGATCATTGTACATGAAACTAATGAGTAATATTGTACTTAGTGGTGGGACTGAGTCACAGGAACGTGGAAAGCAGTGAGCAGCCCTCCATTTTACCCAGAGTAGCTTGGGAAGATGTGTATCCTGTGGGATGAGAGGCCTGAATCCCACCACTCAGTAAAGGTCAAGGAGCTCTCTTTGCAGTAGACGAGGAGGCGGCTTACTGAGGGCAGTCAGTTCCCAGGGCGGGCAGTTCGGAAGGAGGCTGGAGGCTCCTTGGCGTGTTGACCGAGGTATTCGAACCCTAACAGGCACATAGAAAATCATCCTGCAGAGGGCTCAAATGCTGATTGCGAGTTTGCGTTACAGTTAGAGTCCCAAGGGTTAGACAAGAAGCCATTTCAAGACACTACAGTGGAAGCTGCAGTCACCTTAGGGAGGCCCTCATCAGTCACTCCTTCACTCGGTCCTTCAATCGGACACTGACAAGCTCAACTATTTGCTAGGCGACAGGTAACCAGTGATCCGTGGGACCGGCACAGCTCTGCCTTTGTAAGGCTCACGGTGCTTCAGGGTGGCTGCTGAACTAGGACATGCATGATACAAGGCACAGAGCCATAGCAAGAAGGGGAACAGAATGGGGGTAGGTTGTCTAGCCTAGTTGGAGAACTCAAAGGAGGAGCTGCCAGGTTGGGGAGACAGTTCAATCGTTAAAAATGCTTGTCTTGTAAGTATGAGGACCTAAGTTCTTGGACAGCCAGGGCTACACAGAGAAACCCTGTCTCAAAAAAACCAAAACCAAAAAAACAGTGTCTGAGGAATGACACCTGAAATATTGTACACACACACACAATCACACACACACAGAGCACAGGCATGAGTCACATGCATATTGAACAGTTAAGATAGAGAGAAAAAACAGCCCAAGATTCCGTCCCTGGGAACATAATGAAAATCAGAGAGCCTGGCTGGGAGTGGCGGTTCCTGGGCTCAGGCAGACCTGAGCTTGTCTGTAGGTCAGTTTACCTTAGGGGGTAAGAGACGAAATAATACTGTCTGTCAGACCCTGATTCATAGTAGAGATTTAAAACATGGAAAATTGTTACTATTGAGGGGTACAACGGTAAGCTTATTGCTACATGGCCATGCAAAGTCCCTCACATCCTTGTTTAGTGATAGAGGAGCTTTGGGGCATAGCACACACAAAGGGACAGCCACGTGCAAGCCGGACACTGCTGTGTTACCTGAGTTACCACGTGCAAGTGGGCATAGATTCAGGATACCAATATTCCACAGTGCACCTTCATTGGCCGTGGCCTCATCAAGCGACATGCCCCCACACTGTAGGCCACACCGCACACTGAAGTCTAGTTGAGAATTTCCCCAAGATATTTTCAGGACATAAACTGTACAGCCATACCCAGAGGCCCCAAGTCCAATACAACAGGGCTTTTTTGGCATGGCTGGTTTTCTAAAAAAGTGGTGCATTTGAAGTCTACATTTTTTTCTTTTCCAAGGCAGGAAACTTCCCTTAAGATTCCAGAAAGACTGCTTCCTTAAATGGGCAGAATTCACCATGTTTATCTTTCCTGAAAGATGGAAGTACATTCCTCTCGCTAACATTCGTGCCAACTGCACTCTTATTTGCAGACATGCCCCACGAACTGCAAGAGAATTTAAACACTCGCACTTAGTGGCTGAAGAGTTGGCCGTGTGCTATGCAGGGCTCTGTCGCTCCAGACTCAGTAGCTGCATCAGTTAAGGCTCTGAGTCCCCAGCCTCCTCCATCTAGACAGATCGCGGTCCAGATTCACTTGTTGTGGACATCTCGAGAATGGACCATTGGTCTGGGTCTGGTATTCAGGAGAGTGGCTGGGTTAAAGCAGGTGTTCACACCCTTTGTCTTCACCTATGATCTTCCCTTCGTGTGTGTGTGTGAGTGTGTGTGTGTGTGTGTGTGTGTGTGTGTGTGTGTGTGTAGGGCAGAGGTTGATGTTGAGTGTCTTCTTCAATCCCTCTCCATCTCTCACTGAGCCTGGAGCTCACTGACTGGGCTGTACTGGCTGCTGAATCGGCCTCTGGGATGCTCCTGTCTCTGTCACCACAGTCCAGAGATGACAAGTGTGAGCCGCTCTCCCCAGCGTCTTTACATGTGTGACGGGGATCAAACTCCTCGTGCAGCGGGCTCTTTCCTGGTGGAGCCGGCTCCCTAGCTCCTTTCTCTAGTTATTCCTAATGTTAGTCGAGGGCATCAGGGGTGCTGTGGACATGAAAGGGTCCTGGAAGCTATGGCAGACCCTTTTCCAACCTGCTCTTCCAGGACATGGCCCTGGATTTCTGAAAAACTTTTGTTAAGAGCGGAAAGCGTGGGTTGAGTCAGCTTTGTAACCCAAATGGCCGAACAAATGAGATGTGGGAATTCTAAACGGGCTTATCACTTCAAAATGCATAAACCAGGGAGTGCTGGGGAGGCCAGAACGGGAAGGAGAGGACCAGAGCAGAAACAGGCTGGAGGCTCCGCAGTCCTGCCAGGTGAGGCTTTGTCTGGCCTACACTGTCTGTGGTACATGAGGGCACACGCACATCCTCACGCAGCTCCACGCTCCCTTGCCTGCAAGCCCGCTGCCCCCGAACTCTTTTGAGAGTGCCGGCTCTGAGTGGACCTTAAAGAGCCGTCCGCGGCGCCTGCTCCACGCACATGGTCAGCGCTTTGTGGAGGCCGCTTACTGGGGGGGCTTTAGAACTCAGCCTCTTTGTCCGGCAGACCGCGCACTTCTGTTAGTTTTTTTTTTTCCCCCTAAATTGAACCACTCCTGTCCCTAATTGTGTCACTCCTGCTGTCCCCTCTAGCCATCAGAGCCCGTGGCATGGTTCTGATTGTGTTGCAATGCGTCCTTGAAGCATCTTTTTTTGTTTGTGTTCAATGGCTCTCCTTCAGCTCACAACACAGTGGTGGCAGTGGTTTCCTAGGGTCACCCATTCTCCTCCGAGGACCAGCCCAGAAAAGCCCCGTCGTAATGAACGGGGCTTCAGACGGATGGACACACACACGAGCTTGATAGCCCTCCTGGCTTCGGCCACTCTAACAAGATTTTGTCATTTGTGGCTTTTGCACGTTGGAAAAACTTTCATCTCCGAGTTTCTATGGGCTATAAATACTTGGTAGGTTAAAAAGGAATCATTCAGAACATGAAATAAACAGAGCCTGGCAAGTACACAGCAACATGCCTTAACTGAGCCCTTCAACTTCTAGGCCAGAGCGGCGGGAATCTGAGACAGGGTTTCCTTCATCCCTTTTCCCATTCACTTCCCTCCAGGGCCGGACACTGCTCTGTTGTGTGACCTCTTTGGGCTGGGAATTTTCCTAATGAGGCAGGAGGATTAGGTCTCCATGTTCCTTACACCTTTAACCACAGAGAGAAAACTTGATTTCGTTGGGGTTGGGGGACATTTTTAGAAGGTATGGAAAACACACACGGGTGTTGAATATCTACTGCAAATTCAGGAAAGAGCCCTGTAGGGAGAGAGTTTACCTTAATTTTGAAAAGTCATTCTGGTTCTAATCTTAATGGCTTGAATTTTTTCTAAATAATTGCCTTTTTTTTCCAGATTATAAAAGATCATATATATGTGACATATACATAAAATATATGTGTGTGTGTCTATACATGATCTTTTATGATTATATATATTATACATATCACACATATATGATCATTAAGTAAGAAAGCGGCAGAGCTGGTAAAATTTTTAAAAACAGCAATATTTTTCAATGACATTTCCGTCATATGTTTTTTTTAAAATCAAAGTACAACATACACACAGAAATCTGCATAAACCACAGGAGGTATTTCAACATTTGAAATAGCTTAGAAAAACCACACAAACCATGTCACTACTGCCTAGAGGAAAATGTTCCTTGAGCCCTAACAACTGCCTTGCCCCTCTTCCTAATGCCGTGGCGGAGGTGACCGCTTTCTGATGACATGCTCATTGTTTTATACCTGATGATGACCCACACTCTAAAATAGCTCACATAGAAGATCTGTCGTATTTTGTTCTCTACTTGCGCTTTGCTTTATGTATGTCACACACTGCTGCAAGACTGGGTCACGTTGTCACATGCTATTTCAGTCTAACCTTACTTTTTATGTAATACTAGCCATATACATTTTAATTATGTAAGATCTATATATCACTAAAATCCCATTTATTTTACTATAAGTATATAATTATTGTTTATATAACACCTATTTATGAGTAAACTAAGCTATTTTGTGTGTGCATGTGCTGTGTGTGTGTGTGTGTGTGTGTGTGTGTGATGCTGCGGTTGAACCCAGAGCCTCGTGCATACTAGACAAATGTTTTACCTCTGAGCTTCATTCCCAGACCATCACTTGTCACGGCTGTCTGTATCCTACTGTTAGATATAGCAAATTTGTAAGCTACTTTAACTAATGATGGGCATTTAGCATTGTTCTGTTATAATTATGTTTAAAAATTGCCCTTAGGATACCATTAGCAAAAACATTCCAAGACTTTATAGCCATATCTTAATCTTGTTATTACTAATTATGAGGTGTTTGAGGTTTTTTTTGGGGGGCGGGGAGAGGTGGTTCTGCTTTTTTATTGAAATGGAGTCTCACAAATTGCAAGGGGGCCTTGAACTCCTGGCCTCAAGGAACAGCTTTCCTAGTAGCTAGAACTATAGACATATATTACCTTATCTGTTAATTATAAATATTATTGGTGTGTATGTGTGGTGTGTGAGGGTGTGTGTGTGTGTGTGTGTGTGTGTGTGTGTTACTGGAGTTTGAGCATGGAGTCTCATGCCCACTAGGTAAGTAGTCTATAAACCATTAAGCTAAGCTCCCAATCTCCAATTATAAGTGTTTGGAAGTACTGTAGTTTAAACTGTTCATTTTTCTTGTTCTTTTTCTTTTTAGCATGCAGCCATGTTGTTTACATGCTAAAGGACTGTGAGTGTGCACTCACACATACATGTGTGTTCCTAGTAGTCTAGCCCAGTCCTGGAGCTAGGAGACACAAAGCATATTTGAGTTTAAATACTGTGGATTTGCTTAAGATGGTAAATGTGTCATATAATTTCAAAAGTCATTCAAAAACTCTCACCAGGTTTCATTTCTAGTTGTTGGAGAATTTCTTCATAGATCATTCAATTCCTTCCAACCACAGAAGTGAAAAAACAAAAACAAAAACAAAAAAACCAAAAACAAAAGAAAAAGTGACTGGCTCCAGGGCCATGGTTAAGTGAAGTTCCTGTAATATGGCCTCTTCCTCTTGACCGGAAAGCGCCCTATGAACACACACAGGGCATTTCTTCCCACTCTAATCCATGAATATCACTGCCCTTGTTTCTCGGCCCCAACCCCAGGCTTTTTGTGTAACACTCCATGCTTCTTATTAGGAGGAAATTCTCTTACAACACTCCAATGCTGTGGTTGGCATGTTTGCTGAATTTTCATTCAGGGTTTATTTTCCTGATCAGTTATTTATTTGTTAAAGGCTTTAAAAATATTGCAATCAAAAAGACCAGTAGAAATAAGTCTCGGAGATTCATGGAGATGGGTTTTTATTAGGATGTTTGTTTACATGAGTGCTACAGAATTCTTTTTAGTCTGGAAGCTATGGGGATTACTATTTCTTTGTCATGGAATCCCTAGCTCTTGGGAGGTGTACAGGCACCAATTTCTTTTCCATTGAAACAATTCAATCCAGTTCTCTTCTATTGGGCACACCAAAATCTTAATTTTCTCAGCCAAAGGGAGCAAAGTGGGCCTGGTAGCTTTTTAAGAATTAATAGATTTTTTTTTGTCTTATCACTTCCTCCCCCAAATGCACACACACACACACACACACACACACACATATACACACACACACACACACACACACACACACACACACACACACACACACACCATAATCCATGTGCCCCTCTTTTTCTAAAGCAATGAAGGCATATGAAAATCTTCTTCCCCAGGAAATCATGTGTGAGTGCAAATAAGAAAATGACTTTTTTTTCCCCCCTGAGACAGGGTTTCTCTGTGGAGTTTTGGTGCCTGTCCTGGATCTTACTGTGTAGACCAGGCTGGCCTTGAACTCACAGAGATCTGCCTGGCTCTGCCTCTCGAGTGCTGGGACTAAAGGTGTGCGCCACCACCCTGAAAATGACTCTTATTGTCCTAAAAGAAGTAGCCAGGCAAATACCTGTTTATCTTTAAAAATTCAAATGAACATTTGAAAAAATTGAAAATGCAAGCACATTTCTCCTAAAAGTCCGTCATGAACAGCTGACATTACTGTCAGCCTTTAGAAATAAAACGTGGGTGCCAGTATTTGTGTCATAGGTCAGTAAGCTGCTTAGTTCCACGTGGCAGTGGATACTTCTCCCAGGCAAAGGGTGAAGACCTATCTTGTTTTTGAGTGGCCAGTGATGATCCCTTGGTCCACTTTCCTGCTGTTTATTAACCCTTTCTATTACCAGGCAACTTGGCTTTCTCCAGATCTTCCTCTTTCAAAGCCTAGATATGGGATGTAAATGTGTCACGAGTCTCTTATACAAGTCACAGATCTTAGACTTTGGAGTAGTCATGAGTGATGTTCGGGGACTACGTGCTCCATCCCTGTTTCCAGAGAGGAAGGAAAGGAGCTATCCAGAGCTAGTGGCCAGCCTAGCCACCTAGTACACAAATATAAATATTTTTGTTTTCTCCCCACATTCCAGCACTTGGGAAGATGAAGAAGGACTGTGAATTTGAAGCCAGCTTGGGCTACGCAGAAGTTCCAGGCCAACTGTGAAGCCATCTCAAAAAAAAAAAAAAAAAAAAAAAAAAAAAAAAGTACAATTTCTTTACTTTCTTACCCGCCCCCTCCAAACAAAGCCCTCCCGTATGGTGATTCTTTCTCCTTTGAGAGGAGGAATACTTCTCAGAGAATTTTCCAGACCTGGACTAGGCTGACTTCCACCAACTTGTTTGCCGAAATGGCTTTGTTATATTTTTCTGGCTCTGTATTCTCAGTTCTTGCCTACAGGTTCTTTGGGTCATTCACAGCTGAAAAACTGTGGAGGTTTCCTACGGCTGGAAGGCCCTGGCCGATGAGGCTGAGAAACGGTTTCACACCAAACCCAGCATTCCTAATTCCAGCAGGGGATTTGAACTTGGAGCATTTTGAGCCTCCGTGTTTGTGGGCTCCTCACCATCCCCTTCGTCATGGAGATCTGCACAAAAGACAAGCTCTCAGACCTGCGTGTTAGAAGGGCACAGTCCTGTGTGTTGTGCTTGTACTGTCGGTCCGTGAAACACAGACACGGTTTAGGAAGAAAGGAAGGCTATTTACTAGAACAAAATACATGATAGTTCACGTTACATATTTTCTCGATGGACACAGAGTGACATCCACACTGATTGACTGTTTGTCGGGCATGTTTCCTCTCCCCAGAGTGGGGTCCTCGTGTGATGGATAAACCAGTTTCCCCGCAAGTGTCAGGAAGATTATCAAAAGAAAGAGCTGTCTGTAGTTGTTCGCTCTCGGAGGAGATTGACAACTCACCCTGACAAAAGGAAACATTAGTGTGCTATTTGCGTCTCCCAAAGAGACTGTGATAAGATGACGTGATAAACGGTAGGGTAGGGGTGGGAGGGAGGTTGCTGGTAAAAACACATAAGGTAGCTGAATCGTGAAATGCAAAGAAAATCTCAGCCAGCACAATTGATGAGGCTTGTTTATTTTAGAAAGGTGAGCGGGTTTGAACAATGCAGGTGCCTGCAGATATCTTGGATGACAGGGTGCTTCTTTTTAAAGCATCCTTCTAACACTCTCAAGATACATCTAAAATATTGGACTTGCCCTCCTGGTCCTGCCTCATTGCTTTGACATGACAGCTTGTACAAGGAGATGTGGTCCAGCAAGGGACAAATGAGCAGGAGGCAAATCGCTTTCCTTTTTACGTGCAGTTCGGGGTGGGGTCTGTACCTGGCAGCGCCCCAAGAATAAGAGTTTGTGCACCGGAGTGCCCGAGGGTGTTTATTAAGATTTGGAAACAAACAGAATGAACTTGAGTGTATCCAAATAGGATGTTGTCCCCCGGAGAGCCTTTACTCCTGACTGCAAGCACTGTCACCCTCATTAACTGCAGAGAAGGCCGCCGTGATTTCAAGCGATCTCAGGTCATCGTGGCAGACTTGATTCCTAAACTATGTTGTGTCACAGATGGCTGAAGTTCACGAGCATCGTTAGGGAAGCTTGTTCCCTTCTCTCCTTGTTAGTGTCATTCCTAGTCCCCAGATGCTCCCGGAGAGCCTGACCAATGCAAGCCAGCGGTGTCTAACAGAAGGCTCCTGTGACCTAAACTGAAGTGGTGCTGGACCGCAAGGCTCTTAGAACCGGGCCTTCAGGCAGCAGGCGCTCCTGTACATTTTCATGGTTTGACTTAGAATAGGCCCTCAAGGACCTCAGTGAGTGCTCACTGACCTTTCCTGGCTCGGCTGTGTGGAGGATCCAGAGGCAGCTTTTGTTTATCCGTGGATCTCAAGATGAGGCTTCAGATGGAGTTTGACTCTTTTCTACACGCCTCAGTCAAGTTCAAGGGTCTCAACCATCGCCCCTCTCACTCACTGACCTAAGCGGACTTTGGCTTTTGGAGATTATCAAGATGTTTTTAAATGCATTAAGTGTAGTGAGTACAGCATGGCTGTAATGAATACTTGAGAAAACTGACTTAAAGTGAGGGATTATTTTGGCTCCCGGTTTCAAAGGTTTCACTCAATAGTCTAGGGCAGGGAGAGGGACAGGGGTTTGCTGTTTCTGGGCACCCTGCTGAGGCATCTTCATGGTAATGAGACATGTGGTAGAAGCTACTTGCTTCATGAAGGACAAGAAGCAGAAGCAGGAGACAGAGGGAGTGTAGATAGACAGACAGACAAAGGGAGGAAGGGAGGGAGGGAGGGAGAGAGAGAGAGAGAGAGAGAGAGAGAGAGAGAGAGACTATTGCTAGTAGGCTTCCTCCTTCCTCTTGTATTTCATTGAGGTACCTAACAATTGGTCATTGCCACTCATCAAATCCAGGCATAATCTTAATCTTCCCCCTTAGTTAACCCTCTCTGGAAACAACTTCACAAGGCCATCCACAAATGCATTCTACTAATCTTCCAGGTGTCTCTCAACAAAAGCAAGATGAGAAGATTAATCATCACCCATGGCTTTTCTACCACACACACAGGAGCTAGTGATGCCCTGGCTGTCCCAGAACTCACTCTGTAGACCAGGCTGGCCTTGAACTCACAGAGATCTGCCTCCTCTGGCCTCCTGAGTGCTGGGATTAAAGGTGTGCACTACCACTGCCCCACAGCAGGAGATGGTCTTACATCTGGCCCTTATTTAGGTCTTGTTGATTGGGCAAGTTCAACACATATTTGTTGAGAACAAATGCTTGGGCCTACCGTGAGGATTTCCAGAAGGGACAATTCAACTCCAGACTCTGGCAAGAACTGTTGAGGCCCTAAGAGCCTGCCCACCTGTAAAAATGAAGACAGGCTCTTATGTGTGCCAGGAAAAGCCAGGTACTAGCAGAAGTGGTCAAGAATTTCCCAAGTTTTAGGAACATTCACCAGGACGGGGATGTCATGTTCTTTCTGCACTTAGTGTTGGTAGAAAATGTGGTCAATAAACACCTGAGAAGTGTTCCTTCCTGCTCTGTGGATACCAGCCTCTTTTGTTACATCCTTTGGATGACCATCTTCAGCACTGCTTTGAAATGCCTTACTTACGACAGTTTGAATCTTCATATGGTTAGTTTTCAACTCCATGGTGTCTGTATTTCATTGAAAGTTGTTCACTTAAGGGTAGTTGGATGGAAGAAGGCAATGACCTTTCCTGTCACTTCTGTTGGTGATGAATTGCCACACTGAGCAATAAGACAAGCCTCACTGGCCAATGGGAATGATATAATCAAGTGATTCTAGGCACTAAGGCACTTCAGTGCCTTCAAAGACTGTTTGAAGACCTGCCTGCTCCAAGGGAGGAGGCCACATTCATTTAGGTGCGCACCACAAGAGAAATTGACTTTCTCTTTGGGGCCAATCTTTATTTTTTGATGGTATCTTGGATATCTCTGAGTTCCTAGGGAACCCAGATCACTGACGAAAGTTTTCTCTTGATCTTCTTTTTTTATGTCCATGAGCAACTGTGTTCTTTAAATAAGACAAATCTGAGAACTGGGATATAGCTGAGAGGCAGAGCATTTGCCTAGCATGCAAAGCCTGGTTCCATCTCTAGCACTGGAAGAAAAGAAGAAGAGGAAGAGAAAGAAGAGGAAGAGGAAGGGGAAGAAGAAGAAGGAGGAGGAGGAAGAAGAAGAAGAGGGAGGAGAAGAGGAGGAAGAAGAAGGAGGAGGAAGAGGAGGAGCAGGAGGAGGAGGAGGAAATTCCATTGTAGATTTTGAAGCCCGAATTTTAGGAACATAGAAGCAAACTCAATTTTTTTTTTATTTTTTATTTTTTATTTTTTATTTTTTATTTTTGAGACAGGGTCTTGGCTGGCCTAGATCTCACTGTAGACCAGGCTTGCCTCAAACTCACAGAGATCCTTCTGCTTCTGCCTTTAGGTGCTGGGATTAAAGGCGTGCGCCACCACATTTGGCCAAACTCAATTTTAAAGGAGCCTTCAGATGCAAAAAGACTTAGGGACAGGTAGTTGAGAGGAACAGCAAAACGAGCTAAAGTCCGAGAAGGAAACACTTGCAGGGTTGGGAGAAGGAGGGGAGCCAGGCAGAAGAACCAGGGGCATAGAAGGGCAGAAAGAGGGACTGTGGGTCTGTGTTGGGAGGAGGAGAGAGAGGAGAGAGAAGGAAGATGGCAGCCAGCTGGGAAGCCAGAGGGCTTGAGTGCTGAACAACAGCAACAAACAGCAAAATGCAGAGACCCCAGACCTGCCTCATCCCTTGAAGACACAAAACATCTGCCAGGTGACCTGAGAGTGGCACCAACCAGGCTGCTGGCAAAGCCAACCTACGTCATTTCATCCCCGCCCCGCCCCCAATCCAAGCTTCATTTCATAAACCAGCTTTAAAGAGAATCACAGGTGACCCAATCCAGAGATCGTGCTTTCTGGCTTCCTTATCCTTCAGCCAAGCATACTACACCCTCAAGTGAACAACACGGAGGGAGCAACCCAGCAACCACCCTGCTCCCAAACCAAACGGAAACACATCAGAGAATATGGAGGTAGCCCTTCATTTTACCCAAATCCACAACTCCAACTTCGTGTCTAATCTAATCTTTAAAAACAAAGTCTACCTATAAGGGAAGGGCCTTATATGTGACTAATCAGATGTTTCTCATCATTTCCTTAGAGAAACTTAATCATGGGGATGAAATGGTTACAGCAACATATAGCACCTGTTTACTTAAAATAGATTATTGAAGAGGCAGTGTAATTTGACCAGAACTGTCCTTTCTTCATATTCTTGAAAGCATAACAAAAACCACAGGGAACCATTTACTATTCTAGGATTAAGAGCAGATACACACCAGACGTTTCTGTCAGTTTATAAGGAAAATCATATAATAGGATTGTCATATGTAAGCGACAACCAGGGACTTTTTGGTATTTTATAGAGTAAAGTAGAATGCAGAAATCCAATTCCAATAGTTACGTCTGAATATAGTTAATCTAAATTATACACCCAAAGAAGCCTTTTAATTATGAAAAACCATTTAATATTAGTATGTGAATCAGCAAATGTTGAGCATGAGAAGTATTATCTTAGATCTTGGAAAGGGGAAAAAAAATCTCCTAGGGAAAAAAATGAAATGAAAATATTTGGAGATTGTTAAACCTGCTAATGACATCCTAAGACCTGGTTCTCTAGCTTGACTTGTGTGGTTAAGCATTACAAATGACTGAGAATAAGTCCTTATGATTTCAGAGTACTTTAAGTCACTTGATTTATTTTATTGGGTGACTTTTTTTTTAACACTCTAAAACCATTTCCTGCGTTTCCTTGGTCAAATTAAAAGGAAAAGAAAAATAACAAGAAAATGGTTATGTTAAATGAATTGGGTGGCTGTACAGGAGCACACACCTGCTTGTCACTTTTGGGACAATGTTCTTCCTCTATATATTAATGACCCTCTCCCTTTGCGTACCTCTGTGTGTTTCCTCACCACTGGTGACATCCCACTCATTGATGATGGGTACTTAGGCTGCCCAAAGTCACAGACAGCAAATTAGGTATTTAATTTATGCTCTTCAGGGTGGGAGGCACTCAGGCAGGCTTCTGGGGGCCATCTTTCGGCCCTGTACCTAGGTCAGCCCTGAAAATCAGAGTGCGTGGCTTGCCCAGCACCCCTAACAAAACCCCAGTTATCTTCATCACTGTTCACAGCTGGTACTTAATCAGATATGCAAAGAAATGATTTCATATTGTGTTGAAAAACACCCAACATTTATAACACATCCGTGCTGAATCATAAAACTACCTGCACAAACACACACAGCTTCTCCACTGACAAGCCTTCGAAAGGGCTGGTGTTAAGTCTCAGAAGTGTCTTTTGAGCTAAATCAGGAAATAAAAGTATTATTTTAGGAGCATATATTCTCTCTCTAATTTTTGAGGTGCACTCTCCTGGAAAAATATTTTTATTCTATTTGTTCTAAATTAAACAATTTACTAATTTGGAAAAATACTTTTTCTTATATAAATGAAAACAAATATTGTAGTTTGCAAAGTAAAAGGCAGGGTTTTATTTTTTAGACCAAAAAAAAAAAAAAAAAGAGTTGAAAGAAAGAGGCAGAAAGTCATGGATTGTCTACGAAACAATCAAAGCGCTACAAAAAAATAAAATAAAATCCAGGTACTAATGAGTTCTCTTTCAAATGGTTTCCTTTGGACTAAATCATTTTCTTTATGTAATGAAAATCATTTAAGTCAGCATCAAATATTCACGAGCTGTGAGTGTGCTGAATCTCCAGAAGGGGCGCACGACCGTGAACAAGCATGCCCAGGATGGGAGCTCTGGGGAGTGGCGGTCAGGGGTGGACAGCTTTGCAATGTTGCTGCATCTTTGAATCTGTGAGGAGAGAGAGGAGAGGACAGGGAAATAGGGCACTGCTTCCTCTGGCCATCTCAATGCTGCTGTGAATGTGTGTGTTGGGCGGGGGGAGGGATAAAGGCTGAGAAGGGAACTTGGATGTGGATTCTCAAAGCCCCTGCTCTCCTGCACTTCAGAAGGCTCAAAAGCAAACCCCGAGTTAGAGCACAATGTGACAGAAATTCCCAGTCATTTCACAATGGTGCAGGGTAGGATGTCTTTATCAGAAAAGAGAGCATATATGAACTGTTTTTCTTCTTCTTTCAAGTTTATCTTGGCTATTTAGCCCGAGTCCATATTTAAAAATAAAGTTGGTTTTGACCATTCGAGCAGAGCAACCTGAGAAGTCACCATACGCATTATCTACATGATTGTTTGCTGTGTACAGGACAGAGGTTCATGGGGAAAAAGTCAAGCCAGGAAAAGAGTGGAAATTGTGACTAGAAGCCCAGGTCGATAACTTGCACCATAGTGTGGGCTCTGAGAGTCTTCTTAGAATTCCCTGGAACGGATAGGTTAATCAGGTGTGAGAGCTTCCTTCCTTTAGTCTCCGCCAAAGCTCTCTGGCCACCTGGGACTTCTCCCACTTTCTCTCAACAGCCTCATACTAGGGGAGCTAGAAGCTGTGTCTTTCTGTGTGCCTTTCCCTATAGAAACCAGACCAGACCATTTGCCCACCTCTGATGCTCTGCCTCATTGACAAGTTCACGGAGGTTGAACAGCACCTATTTCCTAAAGCATCCCTTGTTTGGAGTTCCAATCCCAACCCTGTGAGCAGTCATTTGGCCTCCCCTAAGACTTCTCCAGGAATTTCACAGAACTGACGTCAGCTCTGGCCTGAAGAGTGTTTGGCTATTAACTCTACTAAGGCCCATCAGCGAAGTCCCGGAGGGGCTCCTATTGCATCTAATCACACCTAATCTTTCTGCAAAGATGTTAAAAAAAAAAAAAAAAAAGAACCCGTGTAAATCAAGTTTTTGTAAATCTAATCATATGTTTTATGCATCAGGGGAACTTGGAATGTAAAGGGATCCCATAGTGCAGCCTGCTGTAAAATGAAGATCTGCTCATTTTAGTATTCATTTTCGTAAATGTGAATAATTATTCATGGGGTTGAAAGAGGTATGCTTTCGTTTAGAGTTTTGAATTTGCTGTCTTTATTTCTTCTTCTGAAAAAGGTCTCGCATCCCAGGTAGCCTCCACTTGCAGTGTTGCTGAGATTGACCTTGAACTTTGCATCCTCCTCCCTCCCAGCTCCCAAGGGCCTGCATCATTCTGCACTGGTTTGTGAGGTGCTGAGGATCAAACCCAGGGCTGCTTTCCAACGGAGCCACTGCCCCTCGCCCTCCTAGCCTTCTGTGTCTTATTTTCAGTGAGCGCCCAAGTGGGTACATAGCCCACTGAGCCCACTGATGGAAAGAACAGCTAACAGGCCCTGATTTCTCAGGTCTTAAGGAGCCTCCAATTCTAGGCCAGTACATCATCACAATGGGTCATCACCTTAACAGCCGGAAACCTTGCTGCCCTCCGCACGCTGCAGCTGGATTTCCATTTCAATGTGGCTCGGCCTTCCTTCTTTTCCCTCATTTTTGACGAATGAAAAGATACACAGACTTCTCGATTACAAATAGTGGCATCCTGGGGTGGGGGGAGATTCTCCAGATGGAGGGCCATGCAATTTCTCAGCCACCAGGAATTCTGAGACTCAGAAGCTAGAGGAAGCTAGCGCCCCGCGAGATTAACTGTTTAGTCTTCCACTGCACAGGGACAAGATTTTATGGCAAGAATGAGCTTAGCAACCAGAGCAGAGTAAAACTGGATTGCTTTCCAGGTCTGAGCTGCCGACCTCCAAAGAGGGAGCTTCCTGAAGGCATTTACTTTCCTCCCTCTGGAAGTCACAAGCCGCCCTCCGCCTTTTCTTCTTTCTCGGTCACATTCAGATGAGCAATACAAAGGATCCGATATTCAAATATTTGCAAAATGTAATTCTTGTTAGGGAGAACTTGTCCTACAAAGATCTGCTTTGGGGAAAAGTTGGGAAATTCCCCTGTTCTGAATTCCCAGCATCGCCAAGTCCCGGTTAACCTGGGTTGGCAAGCTGGATCATCCTTTAGGAAGAAGAACATAGGCGACGAGAGGGGAGACTCCCAGATGTCTGGATAGAGATGCCAGTCAAGTCTTTGGGAGAAGCCGTGTCTGAATGTGAAGTGGCTGGCCGGCCGAAGGCAGCCGTTTTCAAACAGGGCTTCCGGAGGAAAAAAAATACAGCCGGGCTTGGCTCCGGATTCCAGCAGGGGGAGCCCTAACTCTGGGAACCCGACATTGCAGGCTGACCGCTAGCTATCCCGGCCATAGCCCTTTCTGAGTTCAGCATTCCCGGCCTCCGAGGTTGGTAACAGGGTCCATAGATGATGTCGCTGAACCGGAAACAGAGGTCTCGGTCTGCGCGGTCCCTGGATGAGGAAAGTGGTTAATACCTTCAGAGAAACACAGCAGAAAAGACAGTTCAGAAACAGGTGATCAGCAGTAAAAGAAAAAAAAAAAAATGAGGGGGGAAAAAGGGCGCGCTTCCCCCGCTTGCTCACTCCCCTCCCCTGCACACCTCTGCTCTCCGCAGGGAATGCACTCTGATGTTTCCTCTGTGCGGGTGTACTGGGCAGGGAGCCAACCCTGGGCAGCTTTTGGGGGTGGGGGAGCTGGCTGGCTGGACTGGGCTTCCAGTCCGTGCTGGGATCCTGCTGCTCTCTCTTTGGGTTCTAGAATGAGAAACCAAAAAAACCAAAAAACCCTCACACTGTAGCTACAAGGGGTTAAGGGACTCCCTTTGCCATGTCTTCCGGTTTCCACTCTCTGGGGGACGAGCAGGGGTTGTAGGAAGCCTAACAAAACGTGGGCAGGTCGTGTAAAAAACAGTCCTGCCCATCATGGACCTAAGAGGCAGAGTGCCAGGGACAGAGTTCAAAGCTGTGCTGCGTGGAGCATTGCTGTCCCTAGGAATCTTCAACTTCTGTCATCACAGGTAGGGGGAGGCTTAACACATCACCCGTGGATCCCATTGTCCCTAATTTTTGTGGAAAGAAAGCTGGCTGCAACTCCTAGAAGCTCTATAGTTTAAATAAACTAAGGAACACCCTACGCAATTTTGTCTAATCTGGAATTCCCGAACAGTAGCTGATCATGACCCGACCCGGTTTCCACAGAGTGCCTATATTCACGATATCAGTGTTCCGTGCAGCCCACTTTGAGAAATGCTGAACATGGAGGAAGGAGCTGCCTCTCTGGGCTTCCGTTTTCTCTGTGAAGTATCATTCCTTTATTCTCTATAGTCTGGTGGTTCCTGGATGGAGGAGCTGATAGTGCTCAAAACACCCTCGGAGTTCCAAAAAACAAAAAACAAAACAAAACAAAACAACAAAACAAACAAACAAAAAACCCCAAAAACAAAACAAAACAACAACAACAAAAAAGTGTGCTTGTGAATACACAGAGACTGGTCGCATATTTATGCTGCAAGTAGGTTATAGGCTTTGGTACACAGAAGGACAAGACGGTTTCCTTGTGTTTAATTTATGAGTCACAAGTCCTGTGGCAGCCTTTGAACCGTACTTTGCTTTCTCTATTGTATGTTGCTGCATGCATGGCTCTTTGCTTTTCACACGCAAGACCACAAAAGTTTTTGTTTTTACTTATGCAACGAGTGAATTTTATTGTGAGGAGATGTATTCAGGGCCTCATCAGAGTTTCCACAGATTGCAAGCACCTACCGTGTCCTCTAGAGAACAGCTAGACCATTCTGCGTGAGTAGGGACTGCCAGTAAGGAAATGGCACCAATTGTAAAGTGGTACCTAAGGGCTTATTTCTAAGAGGTTATGAAGGACAGTAGCAGATGTGGTCAAGTTCTCTGTAGAAGCCAGACAAACTCTCCTTCGCTTAGAGTGGGAATAGTGATGGGGGATAAAATCTGTTGATTTTTTCCCCCCTGGGGATGTTTGTAAACTGTAGCAGAAGGAAGACAGGGGAATGTGGGTTTCTAGTATGATGCTGCCCATCCGTACTGCTCATGTCCATTGAGGGTCCCTATTCAATGATGTTTATCCAGCAAGGATTGACTGCACACCTGTGCGCCAGATGTTTATTCTTATCAAGCGAGAAGTCGTCTTCCCAATTTCTGGCTCTTCTACAGAGCTTTCCCTGGTGATCTGCCAATTCTATATTGTTCTAGCTGAAGTTACACTACCTCGCACTCCTCATACACTGCCCGGTTGCTGTGGTTCCTATGATGCAGATGTCAGTAGAGCAAGGGTTGCACCCTTATAATCTTTGCCTTGTCCATGAAGCCTCTTAAATACAATCACCGAATCAGAGCAAATGACCACAGAGTCTGGGGACTCCTACAGACTCCGATCTCTGCACTTTGAAATAATACTGTTTTTGAGTAAATAGTGTGGACGGCACTGAGTGCATCTCGACAGCTAGCTCAGAAGCCCACTGTCTTGATTTCAGTTGTTCCCCAACTGTTTCATAATTAGGGGCGCTGAGTTGGGGTTTACATCTATTTTGTTATTGATAATGTTGCGTCTGAAGATTATTTGAACTTGGCAGAATTAAGTGCCTTTCTGGGTGGTCTGAATTCATCTCAGCTTGCACTGATGTGGTCTCTCCCCTGGCTTTCTGTCTCACCACTTTGAATAATTATGAGGGCTTCGGTCCATTGCTGCAGCCACAGATGGCACCAGCACCCCAGGTGGCCCAGGGAAGAGCTGTGGGTTGTGGTGTCTGGGACTTTGAGAGGGCCCATGGGGAAATAAGCAGCAGTTGTGGACTTTATCTCTGTCCCTTTCATGCCTCTCCTGGGGGCATTCTCCTCCCACCTCTGGATGCTTTACCTCCACTTATCCTGAATTCCCATCTAGGGAATCTCTGCCATGAGCAATGTGTGTGTAGCTCCATGAAAAGAAAAAAAAATATATCTATGGCTGCTGCACAAAGCTGAATCTGACTGCTCTCTCCTGATTCACTCAAATTGTAACCTTTGTGCGCGATTTTCATGTACAAGTCATCCACGGGATGTCAAGTGAGGTATTAAACCACCCGGGAAGTGGAGGTATTTGAGAGGCAGGGATCCAGGACTTGCACCAAGGAGGCAGGGCTGGAGCTCTCTCGGTTCCTCTAATAGTCCTTTGCTTTGACTTGCCCTGTGGTTCTTAAGCATCCTTAAAGGCTGTAACTGTGAACAGAAAAATAATCGGAAGATCTGCGACTAGAGGTAGGTCTCCCTTTCACAGGCAAGCTGGTGACAATGGCCACCTTAGCACAGCCCTCCCTGTGTGTGAGAGATTGCTCACACCTCATTTAACCACATGGTAACCACAGTAACGCAGAAGCCTGTAGCACTCTCTGGTTTCCCAGTACAGCTTGGAACAAGATTTCACCATCCCTGCCTGATGCTTCTCACTGGGAACCCTGTCTGGTCTGTACCATGTCCACCATCATCCTGTTCTGTACAGGTTGTTAAGATGTTAAACAGGTCACTTACGTGTCACTCAGCACTGGCTACTATGGAATGCTCTCCTTTGAGTCTGGAGACACGACACTGCCTTCCCCAGGCAGGTGTTTCTCCTACCTTGAATAGGTTGCTCCTCAGCAAGTTCTCATTGACTTATGGAAAGCAGAGATGAGTGGGAAGCAGTCTGTCTACTCTCCTAAGGAGTTAGGAGACATGCTGAATTCCCAGACAGTCACATGGCCAAGGTTATCGTTGGAGCATATGGGTTTGGTACCCAACCACTGTCTCCTCGTTCTTCACCCCCAGCTTTGACTGTTCCTTCTTACCTTCCCCCATAGGTGCCTCTTTCTCTATTCACAGGACTTTGCTCCTGGAGGTCCCTCTACATCCATGCATCTTCAACCTAGCATGTCTTGGACTGAGTTCATTATCCTCTCACCCTACTGAGTTTATTCCTTTTCAGATTTTTTTTTTTAACTAAGTAATGATGATTTTGTTTTAAGGCTACATATGTGGAAGAACCTAGTTAGAGCTGGAAAAAACAAACACAAACAACAAACAAACAAACAAGCAAACAAAACCCAAAGCCCAAATCAAGCCTCGTTTTTAGTTAGGGTAACTGCTGCTGGGATGAAACACCATGACCGAAGCAACTTGGGGACAAAATGATTTCTTTGGCTCACACTTCCACATCACTGTCCATCACTGAAGGAAGTCAGCACGGGAACTCAAACGGGACAGGGATCTGGAGGTGGGAGCTGATGCAGAGGCCCCAGAGAAGTGCTGCTTACTGGTTTGCTCAGCCTACATTTTACAGAACCCAGCACCACCAGCCCAGAGGTGGTACCACCCACAATGGGCTGGGCCCTCCCACCTTAATCACTAATTAAGAAAACGTCGCACAGGCTTGCCTACAGCCTGGTCTTATGGAGGCGTTTCTTCAGCTGAGGCTCTCTCCACTTTAATGGCTCTAGTTGGGTCAAGTTGACAGAAAACAATCCAACATAAACCTCAAGGGAGGGGAAAGCATGGTGGGTCAGGAAAAGCAGGTCCTCTAAATGGCTCTTGGAAGGTTAGCAGTAGGAGACTGAGGCAGGAGAAGATCGATTCAAGGCCAGGCTGGACTCCAGTCAGGGATATACAGTGCATGGGGACTGGGATGGTGGGGTGTGTGTGTGTGTTGATATATATATATATATATATATATATATATATATATATATATATATATATATATATATATATGTCATATACATATATATCATATATGTATTATTTTAGATATATTGACCATATCTAAAATAAAGAGAAGAAGATGATGACAAAGAGGAAGACAAGAAGAGGAGCTATAGCCAACAATAAACAGAAACTGTGAGGCAAAGAAAAGATTTACATCCTCAAAGGTGGATCAGCCTGCCAGTAGATAACGCATGGTGGGGCAGATCCGAGCGGGCAGCTGAGTCCGACCAGCAATGGCAACCAGCCTCAGTACATTCCCCCAGTTCAGCTTGTTCTTCCTTGTCCCGCCCATTGGTTCTACCTCTGTGCATCTAACTTGTCTTGCCCTCTGATTTCCTGGGAAGGCTGTCCCCTTCTGAGTATTGTCACAGTTCAAGGGGAAGAGAATCTGATTGCCCGGCCCATCTTTCTGGCCAGACCACAACACTGGTTGCTGACCAGCATCTAGATTGGCAGTCCTTAGGTTGAGAGCAAACTGAGCCTGTCAGTCAGTTGTGGCTAAGGGTAGGTAGGACCCAGGACTGCCTTTCTCAAGAAAGTTCCACTGAGTCTAAAGTCCTATGCTAATGAAATCATCCAGCTGTATTGTATAATCTCATTTGTATGAAATGCTCAGGACAGGCAAAGCTATGTATAGAGAGAAGTGAGGGGCTGTATAGGGCTAAGGGTGGCATGGGGAAGGGAGTGAAAATGAAAGGGTGTAAACTTCCTTTTGGGGGTGATGGAAATGTCTTGAAGTTGATAACAGCAGTAGTTATAGAACTCTGTGAACGTACTAAAAGCCATTGACTTGTCCAGTTGTAGGCCGTAAATAGTATCTCGATAAAGATGCTTTAAGAAGACAAGAGTTTCATAGAGCAAGTATCTCTGTTGGGGCCGCAGTCACAGCGGAAGCTACATCTTCCTTGTTTGTTTTGTTAAATTTGCTTTTTTTAAAAAATGTTTTTAAAAATTTTTTAATTTTTTTTTAAATTGCTGAGCCAATTTCTAAACAAATCTAAGTAAATTCATTCTCACAACCTCTGGTTTTCTTTTCGGTGACCACCCCTTTCCATGATGCTAACCCTTAGTGTGCCAGTTTGGAACAGCTGTCTCTCCTCTGTGTTCAGTACCTGTCACCCGAGCCTAGCCTATGACCCTACATTATAGCTGGTGTCTTCTTGGCAAGCCTTTCTCCTGGACTCTAAACCATACAGAGGCTTTCCTTGCATATCTACCTGCCACCCTAGGGACCTTAGAATATTTCTGGTGCGGCTAGGCTGAATGGCTGGGTGGTGACGGACTGCACAGAAGGAAAAGGCCAGTTATCATCTGTGTTCAAGTCTACTGCCTGCCCTTAGAAACCTTACCAACCAGATAAAAATGTGCTTGCCAAAGGCGGGATGAATGACGACTGGATGACAGAGAACCATAAGCCATACTTGGCCAGTGGGTTTTAGCCCATGGCTCTCAGAACAATTAAGGGACAGACCAGCTGGTTAACTCCCAAGAACTGAGGCCTCAGTCACCATGATTCAAATTGTTTCTGATGTGACCCATGGCATGATGTGCTCTTTAGGGTAAAAACAGACTGCATTGCTCATCAGCCTTCAGAGACCTGTTTCCAGCTATATTGGCACTAATCTTCTCAGTTCTGCTTCAAGCCCTCTGGCTACAAGATGCAGGGTGGGCAGAAGGCTAGCAGGAGAAGACACACAGAGAAGAGCCTTCTCATCTCAGAACAATGATTTATTTGGAAGATGGAGCATCGTATTGATAAAATGCAGAGCCCAGGCAGAGGGGAACAGTTTGATATCGCACGCTGTTTGAAAGGATCGTGAGCATCTGTTGAGTGCAATCTATGGGACAATGATAGCAATCTTCCCTGTTCCTAGCTATTCATCTGATTATGCAGAGTGACAATTCTTTTAGTCACATGTTTATTTACCCAGGGATTTTTTTAATGGATAATAAGTTAGTAAATCAGATAGCATACGTTCCAGATAATACGTCAGCAAACTGTCTACCCCCAAGATAGTTATCATTCACACTTTACATAAATAGCTAATGTTCCATTAACACACACAGCTCAATGTGGAGCTGGGAGCTGTTCTTCGTGGAGGAAAAGGCAGATTTTAATGATTATCTAACGCTGTTTGATCTAGACACGTCTTATGGCGAGAGGCTAGATTTCAGACCTGCAGTGTACCACCGATGTAACGAGATATGTATGCTCATTTGAGTAGAGTCTGGTGTCCTTTTGACACGGTTGCTGTTGAAGGTCATTTTCTATGCATGATGTTGGTGTTCAAATTTAGGGTTTTTTGCATTCTAGGCAAGCACTTTACTACTGAGCTCGTGTTTTTGGCTTTAACTCCAGAACAGCATAAGCTCTTTTTGATGGATGAAAATCCAAACTTGAACCCATATATATATATATATATATATATATATATATATATATATATACATATATGTATATATACACCCATATATACAACTAAATCCATTATATATATGTATATGTGTGTATATATAATGTATTTAGCTTAGATATGAAAAAACACAAATAATTATTCTCCTCTTTCTGCAGTAGAGCTAGAAGTTAATGAAATTCCTCACCCTTCTTGGACTATTAAGTGGGTCAGGACGTCTTTTGGTTCACGACCTGTGGTACAGATGGAAGAAGAGCCCTGTTGAGGGGAAGGTTCAGTATCACTTGACTTCTCACACTCCTCTGGCTTAAGCTATGGGGAGTACACCTGCTGCTATGCACAGCTACCATGTGTACCAGCGATCTGTGCTTCGTCCAGCAGCGCTGGCCATCAACATATCCTCAGTGATGCCTGAAAACGCCCCCAGGGCTTCTAAGGTCATTAAGGTAAGATCTGCTGTGGTCTCAAGAGCACTTTGTGGACCTTATTTTAAGGGAAACAGTTATGTCAGATTCCTATTAAGTGCCATGTTTGTGGGGCACTGTTAGGGGAAAATGTTCAACTCTGTATTATTTATCTGTTTGAGAGAAGGTCTCAGGCATCTCAGGCTGGCCTTGGATTTGCCAGGTATCTAAGGATCACCTTGAGCTTCTGATCTTCCTGTCTCCACCTCCCAAGTGCTATGGTTCCAAGTGTGAGCTACCACACCTGGGGGATATAGTGCTGGGGATGAAACCCAGGGCCTTATGCATGCTAGGGAAACGTAATCAGCCTGCCTAGTTAGTGATGGGTAGCTTCAAGGGCAGAGTTAGGTCAGACATGAACGATGGTAAGAACTTCCCACCCCTCTGTGGCGAGACACGCTGCAGTGGCACAGATGTGGCCTCGCACGCTGCTGCCTCATGCTGTGTTCACACTTGACTTGTGCTTGAACAATGCTACCAGACAGCTGCTGAGCCAGATTCTACAGTTTCCGGAAAGTTGATTCTTTGGGATGGAATGAAAAGACATTGGTGATTTGGGTAACTTTCTTAAAACGGTTTAGTAAAATTAGGTTTGTTTCAGAGTACAAAAAAGTTAAGGCATAAAGGGTGAGAAACGTAGACTTAATATCTATGATTATGAATGTTTTCCACATATTTTCTCTTTTAATAGTTACAATTACCTTTTCGTGTGTTTGTTTTTTTCGAGACAGGGTTTCTCTGTGTACCCTTGGCTGTCCTGGAACTCATCATTCTGTAAACCAGGCTGGCCTCAGGAAATCAGAGATCCGCCTGCCTCTGCTTCCTGAGTGCTGGGATTAGAGGCATACACTACTACACTCTGCCCTATAATTAATTATCTTTGGAAGGAGGCGTTGGCACCTTTCTTTCCCAGACAAGGCAGCAAGACTCAGGTTTGTGCAGTTCATTCTAACAGAGCTGTGATCTGAACCCAATGCCGGGGAACTCTGAAGGCTGAGTTGTTTGTACCAGCCTGTCTCAAACTGAACAGCGAGGCACCTACTGGGAACACTCACTCATCACTGCCCTGGCTCCACAGCCAGAGACTCCCTGGTAGCAGTTGGTTTGGGCTGCACCAAGGTATCAGTATTTCTTAAGAAACCCACTCTGGGATACTAACAAATAGCCTGGTTAGGAAACCGGGGCATCAACACCCCAGCGGCAAAGTTTGGAATCCGTTACTGACTTACAACGAGTGCAGGCAGGTTTTTGGACTTCATGATGGGGCAAAAGCAATAGGCACTCAGTGGAAACTGTGCCTCACATTCTGATTCCCCCTCAGACTTGTAGTAAACAGTAAACAGTACAACATCCTCTCATGATGCTGGGCAGCAACAGTGAGCCAGTGTTCTCGATCCAGCAGGCAGTCACCAGGGGAACATGATGCTCTATGGAGGAGGACTTCATTGCTAAGCTGGGGTGGCCAGCAGATTAGGTACATTAAATGTATTTTGTCTTCTGATAGTTTCAGCTTTCTGGGGTTTTTTCAGGATCGACTCCAACCTATGTTGAGGAACATGTGTCCAAGCGTCAGAACTTTTCTGAGTAAAAAGTGGATTTCTCTTTTTACTTCCCTCCCGTCCTACGTTTTCCAAGCTGGCCTCGAACTCACTACCCTCCCACCATCATCTCCCATGAAGGATCATAGGCACGCCCCCACCCCCCAGGCCTGGATTCAATCACCAATCCTTCCCTCTCTGTGTGTTTCTTGTGTTTTAGCCACAGTGGCTGGCTGTCCAGCCCTCCTTTTGCTGTCTCACTCCATCTTCAGATGTTTTATTTTATGCTATTATTATTTTTCATCTTCAGATGTTTGGAAAAAGTTCATTGAGTTATATCCGGGAGTGGTTATGTATGCCAAGCACATTAAAGGGAACGTGGGAGAGGAAATGAGCAAATGAAAGTGCCTCTCGACAGGGTCAAACCCGGGCTGAAGCGTGTAAAATGGAGACGTTTCCAATGGTTAATTTCCTTTGCTCACTTTCATGATCCTAGAATTCTCGTTTTGATGAGGTTGTTGTTTGGTTTAATAACCAGGATCTAGGTCTTTGTCTCTTCTGATGCTACAGCAGGCCTATGATGGGAAGAGAAATTGTGAAACCCCAGTCTAAGATATTAAACGTGTACTTCATACTTCAATCAGAGCTAGCTTTTCCAAGAGACTTTCTCTTTGGATACCATGTGTATTCTCTTTCAACATAATCTTTTTTTTTTCTGTTTCTTTTTACATATTAATGCAATCACTTTCCCCTAAGGCTATGAGGGTCTTTCTTTCTTTCTTTCTTTCTTTCTTTCTTTCTTTCTTTCTTTCTTTCTTTCTTTCTTTCTTTCTTTCCTCCCTCCATCCCTCCCTCTTTCTCTCCCTCCCTCCCTCTCTCTCTCCTTCCTTCCTTCCTTCCTTCCTTCCTCCCTTTTCTCTCTCCCCTCATTCCTTCTTCCCTTCCTTCCTTTCTTCTCCCTTCCCTCAGCCCCCTCTGTCTTCAAGCTGGGGATGAAATCCAGGACCACTTCCTTACTAGAAGAGCACTGAATTGAACTACAGACCCTGCCCAGTGAGGGCTGTTTATTAGACACAAAATCCTAAACGCAAAGCAAAGCAAAGGGGCAGCAACAGCCCCCTCCAGCATCTCTAGTCTAAAAATCAAATTGTCCAAGCACTGTGGTTATGGTTGGGGACACTGATGATCACTGGAGGTAGGACTTTAGAATGATGTTATTGCAGTGGTTCTCCTTGTTAATTAGAGGCCCATCTAGAAAAGACCCAAACTAGACCTGAAACCTTTTATTGAGATCAACAACAACAACAAAAAAACCCCTGCTGCTTCTGTCTGTGTCCTGTTTATTGTTCTCTTCCAAGACAATGGTTCTGGGTCATTTTGGGGACTTTTTTCTTTTTGTGCAAATCGTCTGTATCTTAGTTCAATGTCTTGCTTTAGCAAGAGCCTTTTATTTCAAACATATGGAGTAGAGATGAAAAACATCAGCATTTTTGCTGTGAAAATAATTCAAAATGAGCAAATATATTTCCAACACTTTCTCAAGCTTGAATTTCTTTGAACTACTTCATCTTTCTTTCTCTGTTTACACACACACACACACACACACACACACACACACACACGTGTCTTTTTAACCATATTCTAATTACAGATTTCATTGAAGAAATGAGAGTAGAGACATTACAGATGGTTTCACAAGGAAGAAGATAAACTAAAATAAAGAAGTATCATTCTAGCAAAACTGCGTTCAGCGTCGTGAAGAGTAGAGACCAAGAAGACAGGTGCTGGGCTGGGAGATGGTTCAGTGGGTAAGGTGCTTGCAGTTCTGACTGGGCATTCCTAGCACTCATGAAAAAGATGAGCGTAATGGCACATGCCTGAACCCCAGATGCTGGGGAGCACAGAGGATCCTGAGGGCTTGTTAATCCCAAATCGTCATGGCCAAATTAATTAAAGCAAGATTTTTTTTTTTAATTTGTGTACACAGGCTGCATTCCTCTAAGGTAAGGTTCAAGAGGTCAGCATTGGACATGAGAAACACAAGTTTTTATGGCCCAGGGGTAGGGGGTTTCCAAATGGGGGATCTGGTGGGCAAAATAGGTGGAGTTGTCTGAGGTGGTGGCACATGTCTTTAATCCAGCACTCGGGAGGCAGAGGCAAGTGGATTTCTGTGAGTTCGAGGCCAGCCTGGTCTACAGAGTGAGTTCCAAGGCAGCCAGGAATACACAGAGAAACTCTGTCTCAACAAAACAAAACAAAACAAAAAACAAACAAACAAACAAACAAGAAATAGCTGGGGTTACAGGAGCAGGACATAAGCATAACAAGTTAGTCCCTCTTGAAACAAAGACATGATTGCAAGGTAGTCGTAACAACAGATAGTCATAACAACCTTTTGAAACAAAGATATGGTTGCTGTTTCCTGGAACAGGCAGTACGAAACTATTTGTAGTTAAGATTGTAGGTGGAGCATAGTCCATCCTCGAGACACAGAGGTTTAATCATAAACAGGAATAAGCCTAGTTTGTCTTTACTATAAGATGGCTTTTACGCCTAAGATGGAGGCAAACTGGTTTATCAGACTCATGGGCCAGATAGCCTGTCTAGCTGAAATGACAAGATCCAGGTTCAGTGAGAGACCCTGTCTCAAAAATAAAGTTGAGAGCAATAAAGGAAGACATAATCTCTCTGACCTCCAAGGGTACTTGCATGCATAGGTGTGCACACTCACCTAAAAAACCAAAATAAAACAATATCCTGGAGCTAGAATACTTGTGGTTGATATGGGTCATGTGACCTGAGTAGGTCATTTTAGTCTCTTTGCTTTATTTGGAAAACGTAGGGCTAATGGCAAGTCCCTAATGGATTACTGTGAAGATTAAATAATCTGTGTGGAGTGTTCGACTGCTACCTGAGCACATTCAATATGACACAGCTGTTATTCTAGCTAGAAAAGATGCTTAGGTCTGGGGCAGAGTTAGGACAGCTGTGTGTCTAATGTGAATGGTCTGTATTTTTTTAAAACAGGGTTTTTCTCTCTACTGAAATTTTTTTGAGCCCTGAGATGATGCACAGGGTCATGGTGAAGGGGAGCAGAACCCTCATTCACCTTACACTTCAGTGCCCGTTCATTTGTTTTGCTTTGTTCCATTCAGGGATGCTGCACTAGGAACTTAAGCAGATGCTGATGATAGGGGACCATCAGTTAGGTCTCGTGGCCTGGACCCAAGGAGACTGCACTTCCAGAAAATATAAAGACTATACAGAGGATTGCAGAGTAC